>NC_052326.1:57372017-57374494 GCF_016432855.1 Salvelinus namaycush | reverse complement strand
GGACAGATCACTACTGGGTTAAGGGACTGGGAATAGACTATAGGGACAGATCACTACTGGTAAGGGACTGGGATAGACTATAGGGACAGATCACTACTGGGTAAAGGGACTATAGGAGCAGATCACTACTGGGTAAGGGACTGGGAATAGACTATAGGGACAGATCACTACTGGGTAAAGGGACTGGGAATAGACTATAGGAGCAGAACACTACTGGGTAAAGGGACTGGGAATAGACTATAGGGGCAGATCACTACTGGGTAAAGGGACTGGGAATAGACTATAGGGACAGATCACTACTGGGTAAAGGGACTGGGAATAGACTATAGGAGCAGAACACTACTGGGTAAAGGGAATAGACTATAGGGACAGATCACTACTGGGTAAAGGGACTGGGAATAGACTATAGGGACAGAACACTACTGGGTAAAGGGAATAGACTATAGGAGCAGATCACTACTGGGTAAAGGGACTGGGAATAGACTATAGGAGCAGATCACTACTGGGTAAAGGGACTGGGAATAGACTATAGGAGCAGAACACTACTGGGTAAAGGGACTAGACTATAGGGACAGATCACTACTGGGTAAAGGGACTGGGAATAGACTATAGGGACAGATCACTACTGGGTAAAGGGACTGGGAATAGACTATAGGGACAGATCACTACTGGGTAAAGGGACTGGGAATAGACTATAGGGACAGATCACTACTGGGTTAAGGGACTGGGAATAGACTATAGGGACAGATCACTACTGGGTAAAGGGACTGGGAATAGACTATAGGGACAGATCACTACTGGGTAAAGGGACTGGGAATAGACTATAGGGACAGATCACTACTGGGTAAAGGGACTGGGAATAGACTATAGGAGCAGATCACTACTGGGTAAAGGGACTGGGAATAGACTATAGGAGCAGAACACTACTGGGTAAAGGGACTGGGAATAGACTATAGGGGCAGATCACTACTGGGTAAAGGGACTGGGAATAGACTATAGGGGCAGATCACTACTGGGTAAAGGGACTGGGAATAGACTATAGGGGCAGATCACTACTGGGTAAAGGGACTGGGAATAGACTATAGGGGCAGATCACTACTGGGTAAAGGGACTGGGAATAGACTATAGGGGCAGATCACTACTGGGTAAAGGGACTGGGAATAGACTATAGGGACAGATCACTACTGGGTAAAGGAACTGCGTAAATCAGGCCTTCATTGTCAAATTTCTGCAAAGAAACCACTACTAAAGAACACTAATAAAAAGAAGAGACTTTCTTTGGCCAAGAAACACGAGCAATGGACATTAGACCGGTGTAAATCTGTCCCTTGAGATTTTTGGTTCCAACAGCCGTGTCTTTGTGAGACACAGAGTAGGTGAACGGATGATCTCCGCATTTGTGGTTCCCACCGTGAAGCATGGAGGAGGAGGTGTGATGGTGTGGGGGTGCTTTGCTGGTGACACTGTCAGTGATTTATTTAGAATTCAAGGGACACTCAACCAGCATGGCTACCAGAGCATTCTGCAGCGATACGCCATCCCATCTGGTTTGCGCTTAGTGGGACTATCATTTGTTTTTCAACAGGACAATGACCCAACACACCTCCAGGCTGTGTAAGGGCTATTTGACCAAGAAGGAGAGTGATGGAGTGCTGCGTCAGATGAGCTGACCTCCACAATCACCCGACCTCAACCCAATTGAGATGGTTTGGGATGAGTTGAACCGCAAAGTGAAGGAAAAGCAGCCAACATGTGCTCAGCACAAGTGGGAATCCTTCAAGACTGTTGGAAAAGCATTCCAGGTGAAACTGGTTGAGAGAATGCCAAGAGTGTGCAAAGTTTTCATCAAGGCAAAGGGTGGCTACTATAGTATAAAAAATATTTTGATTTGTTTAACACTTTTTTGGTTACTAAATGATTCCATATGTGTTATTTCATAGTTTTGATGTCTTCACTATTATTCTACAATGTAAAAAAGAGTAAAAATAAAGAAAAACCCTGGAATGAGTAGGCGTGTCCAGACGTGACTGGTACTGTACATACAGTACATGTTCTCAGAAATAAAGTAGACCTCAATAAAGAAAGTAAGTAAGTAAGTAAGTGTCTGTCTGTCTGTCTGTCTGTCTGTCTGTCTGTCTGTCTGTCTGTCTGTCTGTCTGTCTGTCTGTCTGTCTGTCTGTCTGTCTGTGTCTGTCTGTGTCTGTCTGTGTCTGTCTGTGTCTGTGTGTGTGTGTGTCAGTAAAGGGTAGTGTGTCATGTGTTCCTCAAGTCCCGTGACTAGTCTGTCTGAATCCTCCGCACTATTTTTATTCTGCCCAGCTGGGATGATTATAAAAACACTCATGAACAGACCCTCCCTCACTATGTCCTTATACAGGCTGTCCCTCACTATGTCCTTATACAGGCTGGCCCTCACTATGTCCTTATACAGGCTGTCCCTCACTATGTCCTTATACAGGCTGGCCCTCACTATGTCC
>NC_052326.1:57367017-57369517 GCF_016432855.1 Salvelinus namaycush | reverse complement strand
CACTACTGTTTAGCCATGTAGCGGTGTAGCTAACTACTGGAAATACACACTACTGTTTTACCATGTAGCGTTGTAGTTAACTACTGGAAATACACACTACTGTTTAGCCATGTAGCGGTGTAGCTAACTACTGGAAATACACACTACTGTTTTACCATGTAGCAGTGTAGCTAACTACTGGAAATACACACTACTGTTTTACCATGTAGCAGTGTAGCTAACTACTGGAAATACACACTACTGTTTTACCATGTAGCGGTGTAGCTAACTACTGGAACTAAACACTATTATTTTAGCAAAAAAATAAATATGGGCGAATTAGCAATAATTTTCTAAATTTTCTGGCATCAGACCTGTCTAATTCTCACGTGAAACATTTTTTTGTTTTTTGTTTAATAGGCTAATTTACACATTCTGTTAAACATCTGATTCCAGAGTGATCTGTTCTTGCAATTTATAGTCTATGACGTTTTAGATTTACATAGAATATTTTTCTCCAAAGTAGTTTGGATGTAAAACGATATTTTTCTTACGGGTAGCTTTAGTACAGCTTAACTTCTTGCCAGTGTGTAGTAATTATTAGCTGGGTATTCCAGGCCAGGGTAATGTAAGTGTTCTGATATTTACATTATATTTATTATATTTATTTATTTGCTATGAATGAGGAAGGAGCAAACGTTCCCTGTTTACACATCAATGGGGTGAAGGGCGGGCAGCTTACAAGACGCCCCTATCTCAACAACTTCTCTCTTTCCACAACTCTAAGTGTCCCCTGAAGGAGGTCAAAGAGACAACGAACAGACACTTTCTGCAGGTCAGCAGACAGGGTAGGATAGATAGATAGATATGGGTCTGTAGCAGTTTGGGTCTAGAGTGTCTCCCCCTTTTGAAGAGGGGGATGACTGCGCGGCAGCTTTCCAATCTTTGGGGATCTCAGACGATACGAAAGAGAGGTTGAACAGGCTAGTAATAGAGGTTGCGACATGTGTTACAGGGGTTTACCAACTAGACTTCCGGGCACCTTAGATGTGGATTCCAAGAAAAGGGGGGGATCAGGTTATGATATTCCTTGTAACAAGAGGGGAAAGTATCGCCAATTGCGCCAGTGACATTTTGAACAAGCTGAAGGACTCATAACATGTTGGTACATCTTGAAGAATACTGTGATATTTTTCTTCTGATGCTTCTATGTCATTAAAAAAGGGGTATAATGTGTATTTGCTGTAACATGAAATGTACAGAGAGTACTCCATATAAAGTGCCTTCGGAAAATATTCAGACCCGTTGACTTTTTCCACATGTTGTTATGTTAGACTTATTCTAAAATGGATGAAATTGTTTTTTCCCTCATCAATCTACACACAATACCACATAATGACAAAGCAAATATTGTACAGATAAAAACGGAAATATGACATTTACATAAGTATTCAGACCCTTTACTCGGTACTTTGTTGAAGCACCTTTGGCAGTGATTACGGCCTTGAGTCTTTTTGGGTATGACGCTACAAGCTTGGCACACCTGTATTTGGGGAGTTTCTCCCATTCTTCTCTGCAGATCCTCTCAAGCTCTGTCAGGTTGAATGGGGAGCGTCGCTGCACAGCTATTTTCAGGTCTCTCCAGAGATGTTAGATCGGGTTCAAGTCCGGACTCTGGCTGGGCCACTCAAGGACATTCAGTTCAGAGACTTGTCCCGAAGCCACTCCTGAGTTATCTTGGCTGTGTGCTTAGGGTCGTTGTCCTGTTGGAAGGTGAACCTTCGGCCCAATCTGAGGTCCTGTTGTTCTGAGCAGGTTTTCATCAAGGATCTCTGTACTTTGCTCCGTTCATCTTTCCCTCGATCCTGACTAGCCTCCCAGTCCCTGCCGCTGAAAAACATCCCCAACAGCGTGATGCTGCCACCACCATGCTTCACCGTAGAGATGGTGCCAGGTTTCCTTCAGATGTGACATTTGGCATTCAGGCCAAAGAGTTCAATTTTGGTTTCATCAGACCAGAGAATGTTATTTCTCATGGTCTGAGAGTCTTTAGGTGCCTTTTGGCAAACTCCCAGTGGGCTGTATTTTATTACTATGGATCCCCATTAGCCATTTTCCATTAAGCTTCGCTGAACCCGGAAGCCAGCTCGACCAATGTGATTGTTATGATCAGTGATTAGTTCATTGACTATCTAACATTAACCCAGTCCTTCTCAAATAGTGGGGCGCTCGGAGCGATGTGACCCCGGGGAACATGCTTTTTTTTGCTGCAGGGAGTAGTTTTTTGCACCGAACAAGAGCACACAGCACAGAGCAGGAGATATGAAGTGCAGATAACAAGCCCTTAAGAGACATCATGGAAAAATATTTAACAGGGATGAAAAGAAAGGCGGAGAGAGACGGAGATAATGAGACAAACGTAAGTCTCCCGAAAGCTAAGACGACGCGTATGTAGCGCTTGGCTTCACTGTGACTACGGTGGGAGACGAGGAGATGTGATGACACGTATGTAGCGCTTGGC
>NC_052326.1:57344517-57364517 GCF_016432855.1 Salvelinus namaycush | reverse complement strand
GGAAGAGGGAGAGAGAGGATCAACCAGTTTGGTCACATCACTCAACTGTGTGTGTGTGTGTGTGTGTGTGTGTGTGTGTGTGTGTGTGTGTGTGTGTGTGTGTGTGTGTGTGTGTGTGTGTGTGTGTGTGTGTGTGTGTGTGTGTGTGTGTGTGTGTGTGTGTGTGTGTGTGTGTGTGCATAGATGTTTGCGTAGGTGTGCATGGGTGTTATCATGTGTGTGTATCAGAGTTTCACTCAGTCAGGGTGACTCATGTAAATACACAGTCGATCTGTCTACAATTGATATTATCATGATGTGAGTGGAGTTGCTGAGACGGGACCCACCTGGCCCTTAGTCAGGGTATTGAGACATCTCTATGGAGTGGAGCTGCTGAGACGGGACCCACCTGGCCCTTAGTCAGGGTATTGAGACATCTCTATGGAGTGGAGCTACTGAGACGGGACCCACCTGGCCCTTAGTCAGGGTATTGAGACATCTCTATGGAGTGGAGCTGCTGAGACGGGACCCACCTGGCCCTTAGTCAGAGTATTGAGACAACTCTATGTATGTGGAGTGTCATAACTCTCCTGTGACGATCTGAAGGATCAGGTAACAGTGGGTCCGTTCTACGGTGTGCTCTCTCTCGTAGAGGGGGGAGGGGGGGGGGTTGTCGGCTGTTTTATGGCGGTCATAAAATACGCTGCCTCTATGCGCTGTAGTGTTCGAGATTGGAATGTAAACTGTGGAACACAGAGAGAAACTAGGACAATCAAAAGTATTTTTGAGAACGTGGGTATTTACAGAACAATCCTGTCAAAGTTGTTTCACTTGGTGACCTCGTGAAAGACAGGAGACCCACATTACTGTATCTCTGTTTGTGTACACTTTTCAATGATCAGATTCACATCTAGATGTTGGATAAAATCAATGAGGAAATATGAAACTATTGGTGAGAGGATGTAATGTGGGCCTTCTAAACAAGATACTTGTTAAGATGTAAAGTTTTAAGTAGTCTGTGGCCACGCCCACGTGAGCATAGACTTGGTCGGCGTCATGGAACGCCCCCTTCTTCCACAGAGTATAAAACTCACTTCCTACAAAACGTACATTAAGTCAGAGAACGCCGGGACGGAGTCTGGTTACAATTCTGTAGGCCGTTTGACCAGAAAGGCGACGGAAAGGAGCGGTAGCTTGTTGAAATGGTTAAGAACTACAACTCTACCAAAGAACAAGACCAGAGAACGTGGAGATCATCGGCTAAGGAATCGGCTAAGGAAAGGAATCTAAGGAAAAGGCTAAGGAATAAGGAATCTACAAACTAAAGAATAATTATTCCGACTGCAGCTGTTTAAATACTTTAGTCCGATTCTAAGAACAGTTCCGAATGGAACTCTGATGTATTTATTCTAACTACGACAGACTGTGACTTCTGGGGAACCAGAGACATTTCTGCCGACTCTCTCCGGCGAATGGACCGGCGACCACAGAGAGACACAACAAGACATACGCTCATAAATATGGAAATTGCATTTTTTTTTTTAAATGAGCGGTTATTGAAATTCAAAGTTTTAGCGATTTCTATGAGTGTAGGTATCAGCTATGTGTTTCCCGCTCTTGAGCGGTCCCAAACCCCTTTCCTTTGTCTACCAAGACGTCATATCAGTTTCGTCCGCTAGGGACTTTTTCTTTGTATCATGTAACACCCAATGTATAATTAATTGTGTGCGTGATTAGGTAATTCTGTGAGAGTGATTAAGTTAGTTAGTAAATAAATAATTGAACCAATTTGTATATCCCTGATTCATGATTTAGGCTAGGGTTCGCAGATATCCAATGGTTTGCGACGTTCAAGAATATGACTGATGAGGTAATAACAATACATTAATACAAGACTGTCCTCAATAAGATATGAAAACATCTGTAGAGTTATATTCAGTAATTGAAACTCTATAAACAACATATTCCCGAGGTGCCCCGGCTTCCTAGGTAATTAAAGTTACATGATTAGTTTAATCGAGGTAATTAAATGACAGAGAATTGATTTGATAAGATACAGTCTTCAAATTTAATGATAGTCAACGACACAACAGGAGCTACTGAGACGTGACCCACCTGGCCCTTACAGTCCGAGCCCCGTCTAACAGTCCGAGCCCCGTCTAACAGTCTAACAGTCCGAGCCCCGTCTAACAGTCCGAGCCCCGTCTAACAGTCCGAGCCCCGTCTAACAGTCTTAGCCCCGTCTAACAGTCTTAGCCCCGTCTAACAGTCTTAGCCCCGTCTAACAGTCTTAGCCCCGTCTAACAGTCTTAGCCCCGTCTATAGAATTGTTTTACTTTTGATACTTGATTTTGAATTGTAAGACCCCTTGAAGTATAATTTTTTTTTTATAGAAACACATTGAATAACAGATAGTCCTTCCTGCTATTAGCCAATAGAAACACATTGAATAACAGATAGTCCTTACTGCTATTAGCCAATAGAAACACATTGAATAACAGATAGTCCTTACTGCTATTAGCCAATAGAAACACATTGAATAACAGTCCTTACTGCTATTAGCCAATAGAAACACATTGAATAACAGTCCTTACTGCTATTAGCCAATAGAAACACATTGAATAACAGTCCTTACTGCTATTAGCCAATAGAAACACATTGAATAACAGTCCTTACTGCTATTAGCCAATAGAAACACATTGAATAACAGTCCTTACTGCTATTAGCCAATAGAAACACATTGAATAACAGTCCTTACTGCTATTAGCCAATAGAAACACAGTGAATAACAGATTCATTACATAGAACAACAGATAGTACCCAAAAAATAATCTATTGGAAGTTTGTTCTGAAGTGTCTGGTCTATATCTGAGATAAGAAGAGAGAGCTTATCTTTGGAACTGAACAAACTCCATATATGCTTCCAATCATTTTTTTCAACTGGTACCGGGTGTAACGATGTACGAGTCGGGAAGCAAGTTCAGGGAGTGGAACACATGTAATAAATAAACGAGAAACACAAACAGCACACCGACAGGAAACAGGAACAGAACAATGAGGAATGGGGAAGAAACCCAAGAGGGGTGATATATAAAGGGCAGGTAATCAAGGAGGTGATGGAGTCCAGGTGTGTGTCATAAACGAGCAGCCTGGTGACCTAGAGGCCGGAGAGGGATCACACGTGACACTGGTGAATCTTCAGACGAGTCAACGGGGAATCTTCAGACGTGACACCGGGGAATCTTCAGCCGTGACACCGGGGAATCTTCAGACGTGACACCGGGGAATCTTCAGACGAGTCTTGTGTAAAACACAACTGACATGTACGTGTTTGTGAGCGTCTCATCTTTTAGAGGGGTCATAATAGTTTTTTTAGGCCAAACCGTTCGGACGCTACAGACGAATTTGTGAGAAGACAGATTTTCAGGATGTCTCATGGTGTGAAAAACACCTCTCTAGCTCTCTCACTTTTTACCGCAGATGCGGAAGTGCGACATAGGCGGATGCAGTGGATTGAGACGCATCCAATGCACATCTCTAGCTTAAACTGATTTATTTTTATTTTTATGAGATGTTTTTATTATGCTAGAAAGGCAGGAACCTATGAAAAAACCTAGAGGAACCAGGCTCTGAGGGGTGGCCAGTCCTCTTCTGGCTGTACTGGGTAGAGAGGAACCAGGCTCTGAGGGGTGGCCAGTCCTCTACTGGCTGTACTGGGTAGAGAGGAACCAGGCTCTGAGGGGTGACCAGTCCTCTACTGGCTGTACTGGGTAGAGAGGAACCAGGCTCTGAGGGGTGACCAGTCCACTTCTGGCTGTACTGGGTAAAGAGGAACCAGGCTCTGAGGGGTGACCAGTCCTCTTCTGGCTGTGCCCGGCGGAGATAATAAGAGTACATGGCCATTAACTTCTTTGGGGTAGGGGGCAGTATTTTGACATCCGGATGAAAAGCGTGCCCAAAGTAAACTGCCTGTTACTCAGGCCCAGAAGCTAGGATATGCATATAATTGGTAGATTTGGATAGAAAACACTCTACAGTTTCCAAAACCGTTAAAAATAATGTCTGTGAGTATAAAATGAGGGAGTAAGACCAGTCTGAATGAGTGGATACTACAAAATACTGCCCCCTACCCCAAAGAAGTTACAGTGTCCTAGAGATGTCTCATGTGCGAGACCGAGAGCACGCCTTTCTTGTTTACCTTTTATATTGACGACGTTATTGTCCGGTTGAAATATTAACGATTATTTAGGCTAAAAACAACCTTAGGATTGATTATAAACATCATTTGACATGTTTCTACTTTACGGATACTATTTGGACTTTTCGTCTGCATGTTGTGACTGGGTTTGAGCTTGTGGATTACTGAACAAACTGGTCCGTTTCTCAACTTCCCTCCGCTCTCCCTTTCCTCCACTGACACTGACCAAAAAGGGACACCGTCTTCCAGCTGATTTGCGAAACTCAAGTCGCACTGCATTATTTCTGCCTCATTTTTTTATTTAACTTTTATTTAACTAGGCAAGTCAGTTAAGAACAAATTCTTATTTACAATGAGGGCCTATGAACAGTGGGTTAACTGCCTTGTTCAGGGGCAGAATGACAGATTTTTACCTTGTCAGCTCGGGGATTCGATCTTGCAACCTTTCAGTTACTGGCCCAACACTCTAGCCACTAGGCTACCTGCCGCCCCACAAATTGTAGTTGATACTCCTATGAACAAGTGAAATATTCCTCGATATTAATAAAGACCCAAGCCGTCAATAATAACACAAGCCTTCTCTCCTCATTCATTACTGCTGCAGTGCTGGTTGTAGCGCTGAGTGGAAATAGGAAGAACGTTGAACACTTTAATAAGCCATAAAATGCACAACGTGTTGACAGTGCTGAGTAAGAACTTAAACATGAAGTCACTCATAAAAACAGCATCTCTTTGCTGTATTCGTTGACAGTCTCTCTCTAATCATGGTTTTAAACGTTTTGAAATCTCACAGTATCAACTTTGCTGTAGCTTTCTTTTACACCTGCTACGTTCCTGCAGACAAGGTCATCTGAGCCATTAGAATTGCCAGCGGTAGGCCTATAGTGCACTTGATTTACTCTCTGGGCCCGCCGGGAAGGCAGAGTTTGTACCTTCAGTCACATGAAATGGTTCAAAATGACAACAGTTGACTACCCGGCACGCAGGATGGCTGAATCGGGTGCACCTACTGCCAACAGCCCATGAGTAATACAAAAAATATATATAGCAAGACAAGGCTTTATCGTTGTGTTTTTTACAGAAATGTTTGGCGATCGACTAGGAATGCCTTGGAGATGGACCAGTGGATCGTGATCGACTAGGAATGCCTTGGAGATGGACCAGTGGATCGTGATCGACTAGGAATGCCTTGGAGATGGACCAGTGGATCGTGATCGACTAGGAATGCCTTGGAGATGGACCAGTGGATCGTGATCGACTAGGAATGCCTTGGAGATGGACCAGTGGATCGTGATTGACTAGGAATGCCTTGGAGATGGACCAGTGGATCGTGATCGACTAGGAATGCCTTGGAGATGGACCAGTGGATCGTGATTGACTAGGAATGCCTTGGAGATGGACCAGTGGATCGTGATTGACTAGGAATGCCTTGGAGATGGACCAGTGGATCGTGATCGACTAGGAATGCCTTGGAGATGGACCAGTGGATCGTGATCGACTAGGAATGCCTTGGAGATGGACCAGTGGATGGTGATCGACCGGTTGGTAACCACTGCTCTAGAAAGTGGAGTGAGGTTCAGTCTCCTGCTTCTCTCTGTGGGCTGATATTTGGGAGCTGAGCTGTAGTCTTGGGGCTACTGCACGTGTGCCCGTACATGCTCAGTTTAGAGGGAAACATTGTTCACAAGTGATAGGCTAATATTGTCACCCACAGACTATTTTTGATTTAATCTTGTCTTTACATATACTAAGTAATATGTGTGTTAGAATGGACCATTATCATACAGCTGTATCGAAACGGGGAAAATACATGTAATCTATGCACTTAAATATTGACTGGAGGACGCTTTTCATGCCAGCCAGGTAGGCTATACTCCTGTTGTAAAGGGAAGCAAAATGCTTAATATTAGGAAAGTTTACGAATTAGGAAATAAATATAGTAGGCCTAGCCTATAGAAATCTGATGGGATCCTCCTCTTTTTAGTAGAGGCCACCACTCTGTTTTCTCCATAATTGCATAGCCTATAGAAATGTTGCGCAACATGATCTCATGAAGTATTTGATTGGATTTCCCATTACATTTACATCGATGTCAGAGTGATCAGAGGGACAATAGAGTGCTGAGTACCAGGCAGGTAGCAAGTTTGGTAGGCTATTAATCACCATCAGCAGCATCATAGCTTGGAGAAGCCTAATTACCGTGACTATGAATTTGACTGCCTTTGTGACACGTGACCACCGGTGTGGCGTTAATACAGTCACCATAACAGCCCTACCTCTGACCACCGTAAGGTTCTACAAGGGGCTCGGTAGTTAAGACTAACATTCTACAAGGGGCTCGGTAGTTAAGACTAACATTCTACAAGGGGCTCGGTAGTTAAGACTAACGTTCTACAAGACGCTCGGTAGTTAAGACTAACATTCTACAAGACGCATCGGTAGTTAAGACTAACATTCTACAAGACGCATCGGTAGTTAAGACTAACGTTCTACAAGACGCATCGGTAGTTAAGACTAACGTTCTACAAGACGCTCGGTAGTTAAGACTAACGTTCTACAAGACGCTCGGTAGTTAAGACTAACATTCTACAAGGGGCTCGGTAGTTAAGACTAACGTTCTACAAGGGGCTCGGTAGTTAAGACTAACATTCTACAAGGGGCTCGGTAGTTAAGACTAACATTCTACAAGGGGCTCGGTAGTTAAGACTAACGTTCTACAAGACTCTCGGTAGTTAAGACTAACATTCTACAAGACGCTCGGTAGTTAAGACTAACGTTCTACAAGGGGCTCGGTAGTTAAGACTAACATTCTACAAGACTCTCGGTAGTTAAGACTAACGTTCTACAAGACTCTCGGTAGTTAAGACTAACGTTCTACAAGACTCTCGGTAGTTAAGACTAACATTCTACAAGGGGCTTGGTAGTTAAGACTAACATTCTACAAGGGGCTCGGTAGTTAAGACTAACATTCTACAAGGGGCTCGGTAGTGAAGACTAACATTCTACAAGGGGCTCGGTAGTGAAGACTAACGTTCTACAAGGGGCTCGGTAGTTAAGACTAACGTTCTACAAGGGGCTCGGTAGTGAAGACATGTCCGTGCTCTGAACTCTGTAATAAGCGTTATCCTGCTGACCATAGAGAAACTTAACAGGATCTCAAGATGCACACAGCTGAGTACGTGCCTACATGGGCAGAGCAGCTGCGTTATAAGGAGGGGCGGTGAGGGTCAGTTGCCAACCCACCATACCACATGCCATACAAACACACACACTGCTGGGGAGAGGGAATGTGGTGTGTAACAGTGTGCACCGACACACCAGGACAGAAATGTGAGGAACATGACCGTTCAGTTTATATTTTATTACATCGGTTTAACAGTCGGTCTTCATCTCAAGTGTTGAAACAGTTTCATGTGATTCCATCGTGCTGAAACAGCCTACAAACACACATCACCACCGTTACGCTATACACACACACACATCACCACATCACTATCGTTACGTTATACACATCGTCTTGAGTAGCAAAAAGCTATAAAAACCCATTTCTATATAAAAACAAGAAATACAGGATAAGTAAAAAAAACAAAAACCTGACAGTGTCATTGAGTGAAGGAGAAACAGAAAGGAGTTCGAACCCTGAACTGTGACCTCTGTGACCTGGTCCATACAACATGCACCTGATGCATACACGTTGTCTCTGTGTGTGTGTGTGTGTGTGTGTGTGTGTGTAGTGACAGCACCATTAACACAATGTGTGTGTCTAAGAGTCTCAGCAGTGTTCGTGATCTTTGTCTGCCAGAGTCCTGAGTGAGAGACTGAGCTGTACTTTCCTGACCTCCTGCTAAATGTATAACCACATTACAGATACATATTTCACACAGAACCACAAAGAATTTGAATTAAAAATTCTGTTTGAAATGTTGATATTTTTGTAAAAACCTTTTTGAGTGCCATGTTTACTGTTAAATTCTAATTGTTTGTTGTTGATGTTTTGCCTTCTCACTTATGTTTATTATTTCTCACTTGTAAACATGTTTCCCGTGCCAATAAAGCCCCTTGAGAGAGAATGTGTAGTATCAGCCTCCACCATCTCCGGATGTAGAAATGTATTGTGTAGAACAAACATGGAGGTCTGTTACGTAGAACAGGGAATCGTTCCAGCTCTAGTTAATCTATTTCTATCTGCAACGTTCTGAACATCAATGATAAAGCCCTGGAGCTGACAGAGAGTACGATGTCACTGTCTCTTTTAACCTCTCCTACTGCCCCTCCCTGACAACACCATGGCAACCATGGCAGGCTCCATAGCGACCACTGAGTGACAGGGAGGTGTGGCATGTGCTACTCTCTCGCTCCCCAGGCTGCTTCCAACATGTAACATCCCTCCCTCCCTCCCCAGGCTGCTTCCAACATGTAACATCCCTCCCTCCCTCCCCAGGCTGCTTCCAACATGTAACATCCCTCCCTCCCTCCCCAGGCTGCTCCCAACATCCCTCCCTCCCTCCCCAGGCTGCTTCCACCATGTAACATCCCTCCCTCCCTCCCCAGGCTGCTTCCAAAATGTAACATCCCTCCCTCCCTCCTCAGGCTGCTTCCACCATGTAACATCCCTCCCTCCCTCCCCAGGCTGCTTCCAACATGTAACATCCCTCCCTCCCTCCCCAGGCTGCTTCCAACATGTAACATCCCTCCCTCCCTCCCCAGGCTGCTTCCAACATGTAACATCCCTCCCTCCCTCCCCAGGCTGCTTCCAACATGTAACATCCCTCCCTCCCTCCCCAGGCTGCTTCCAACATGTAACATCCCTCCCTCCCTCCCCAGGCTGCTTCCAACATGTAACATCCCTCCCTCCCTCCCCAGGCTGCTTCCAGCATGTAACATCCCTCCCTCCCTCCCCAGGCTGCTTCCAACATGTAACATCCCTCCCTCCCTCCCCAGGCTGCTTCCAACATGTAACATCCCTCCCTCCCTCCCCAGGCTGCTTCCAACATGTAACATCCCTCCCTCCCTCCCCAGGCTGCTTCCAACATGTAACATCCCTCCCTCCCTCCCCAGGCTGCTTCCAACATGTAACATCCCTCCCTCCCTCCCCAGGCTGCTTCCAGCATGTAACATCCCTCCCTCCCTCCCCAGGCTGCTTCCAACATGTAACATCCCTTCCTCCCTCCCCAGGCTGCTTCCAACATGTAACATCCCTCCCTCCCTCCCCAGGCTGCTTCCAACATGTAACATCCCTCCCTCCCTCCTCAGGCTGCTTCCAACATGTAACATCCCTCCCTCCCTCCTCAGGCTGCTTCCAACATGTAACATCCCTCCCTCCCTCCCCAGGCTGCTTCCAACATGTAACATCCCTCCCTCCCCAGGCTGCTTCCAACATGTAACATCCCTCCCTCCCTCCTCAGGCTGCTTCCAACATGTAACATCCCTCCCTCCCTCCCCAGGCTGCTTCCAACATGTAACATCCCTCCCTCCCTCCCTCCTCAGGCTGCTTCCAACATGTAACATCCCTCCCTCCCTCCCTCCCTCCTCAGGCTGCTTCCAACATGTAACATCCCTCCCTCCCCAGGCTGCTTCCAACATGTAACATCCCTCCCTCCCCAGGCTGCTTCCAACATGTAACATCCCTCCCTCCCTCCCCAGGCTGCTTCCAACATGTAACATCCCTCCCTCCCTCCCCAGGCTGCTTCCAACATGTAACATCCCTCCCTCCCTCCCCAGGCTGCTTCCAACATGTAACATCCCTCCCTCCCTCCCTCCTCAGGCTGCTTCCAACATGTAACATCCCTCCCTCCCTCCCTCCTCAGGCTGCTTCCAACATGTAACATCCCTCCCTCCCCCCTCAGGCTGCTTCCAACATGTAACATCCCTCCCTCCCTCCCCAGGCTGCTTCCAGCATGTAACATCCCTCCCTCCCTCCCTCCCCAGGCTGCTTCCAACATGTAACATCCCTCCCTCCCTCCCCAGGCTGCTTCCAACATGTAACATCCCTCCCTCCCTCCCTCCTCAGGCTGCTTCCAACATGTAACATCCCTCCCTCCCTCCCCAGGCTGCTTCCAACATGTAACATCCCTCCCTCCCTCCCTCCCCAGGCTGCTTCCAACATGTAACATCCCTCCCTCCCTCCCCAGGCTGCTTCCAACATGTAACATCCCTCCCTCCCTCCCCAGGCTGCTTCCAACATGTAACATCCCTCCCTCCCCAGGCTGCTTCCAACATGTAACATCCCTCCCTCCCTCCTCAGGCTGCTTCCAACATGTAACATCCCTCCCTCCCTCCTCAGGCTGCTTCCAACATTTAACATCCCTCCCTCCCTCCTCAGGCTGCTTCCAACATGTAACATCCCTCCCTCCCTCCCCAGGCTGCTTCCAACATGTAACATCCCTCCCTCCCTCCCTCCCCAGGCTGCTTCCAACATGTAACATCCCTCCCTCCCTCCCCAGGCTGCTTCCAACATGTAACATCCCTCCCTCCCCAGGCTGCTTCCAACATGTAACATCCCTCCCTCCCCAGGCTGCTTCCAACATGTAACATCCCTCCCTCCCTCCCTCAGGCTGCTTCCAACATGTAACATCCCTCCCTCCCTCCCCAGGCTGCTTCCAACATGTAACATCCCTCCCTCCCTCCCTCCCCAGGCTGCTTCCAACATGTAACATCCCTCCCTCCCTCCCCAGGCTGCTTCCAACATGTAACATCCCTCCCTCCCTCCCCAGGCTGCTTCCAACATGTAACATCCCTCCCTCCCCAGGCTGCTTCCAACATGTAACATCCCTCCCTCCCTCCTCAGGCTGCTTCCAACATGTAACATCCCTCCCTCCCTCCTCAGGCTGCTTCCAACATGTAACATCCCTCCCTCCCTCCCCAGGCTGCTTCCAACATGTAACATCCCTCCCTCCCTCCCTCCCCAGGCTGCTTCCAACATGTAACATCCCTCCCTCCCTCCCCAGGCTGCTTCCAACATGTAACATCCCTCCCTCCCCATGGCTGCTTCCAACATGTAACATCCCTCCCTCCCTCCCCAGGTTGCTTCCAACATGTAACATCCCTCCCTCCCCAGGCTGCTTCCAACATGTAACATCCCTCCCTCCCTCCTCAGGCTGCTTCCAACATGTAACATCCCTCCCTCCCTCCCCAGGCTGCTTCCAACATGTAACATCCCTCCCTCCCTCCTCAGGCTGCTTCCAACATGTAACATCCCTCCCTCCCTCCTCAGGCTGCTTCCAACATGTAACATCCCTCCCTCCCTCCCCAGGCTGCTTCCAACATGTAACATCCCTCCCTCCCTCCCTCCCCAGGCTGCTTCCAACATGTAACATCCCTCCCTCCCTCCCCAGGCTGCTTCCAACATGTAACATCCCTCCCTCCCCATGGCTGCTTCCAACATGTAACATCCCTCCCTCCCTCCCCAGGTTGCTTCCAACATGTAACATCCCTCCCTCCCCAGGCTGCTTCCAACATGTAACATCCCTCCCTCCCTCCTCAGGCTGCTTCCAACATGTAACATCCCTCCCTCCCTCCCCAGGCTGCTTCCAACATGTAACATCCCTCCCTCCCCAGGCTGCTCCCAACATGTAACATCCCTCCCTCCCCAGGCTGCTGTAAACGACAGAGACATACCCACATTAGTGTTAAAGAGCTCCCCCTCCCTCTCTTCTCCTCCCCCCCACCACATACCAACAGGGAGCGATAACGAGAGATAAACAACTCTGTAAACATTGATTTAATAAACATTGTGATTTAGCAGAGAGATAGCCCAGTCTCTGGCTCAGCTCAATGATCTAACGAGGTGATCTGTGATGAAAGCCATGGTTCTGTGCAGGAGATGCAGAGAGGTTCGCGTCTCTTCACAAGGACTTGTAACATCAACATGATTCATTGATTTTATAAGCTGGTTGTTGCTACATGATCCAACAGATCTCCTTTAGCCCTTATATATATAGACACTACACCGCTCAAACAAGGGCAGACACGTGTGTGTGTGTGTGTGTGTGTGTGTGTGTGGGTGTGGGTGTGTGTGTGTGTGTGGGGGTGTGTGTACATGTTTTAGTTGTTGTCCTAGCATGACACAGCTGATTCAAATAACCAACTCATCGTCAAGCTTTGATTATTTGAGTCAGCTGTGTCGTGCTGGGACAACAACCGAAACGAGTACCCAAGAGGGGCCCCGGGACCGAGTTTGAGAAACCGGCTGTACCGCAAAACAGCTGATCCTGGCTGATTAAACCCATAGAATAACATGTAGAACAGCTATGACCTCTAGGACCCTGGAGCTCCAAGCCAGCGCCACTGTTCCCCGCATCAGGGACTGATTTAGACCTGGGACACCAGGTGGATGATTCCTCTCATCAGGGACGGATTTAGACCTGGGACACCAGGTGGGGGATTCACCTCATCAGGGCCTGATCTAGACCTGGGACACCAGGTGGGTGATTCCCCTCTGATCAGGGACTGATCTAGACCTGGGACACCAGGTGGGGGATTCACCTCATCAGGGCCTGATCTAGACCTGGGACACCAGGTGGGTGATTCCCCTCTGATCAGGGACTGATCTAGACCTGGGACACCAGGTGGGTGATTCACCTCATCAGGGCCTGATCTAGACCTGGGACACCAGGTGGGTGATTCCCCTCTGATCAGGGACTGATTTAGACCTGGGACACCAGGTGGGTGATTCCCCTCTAATCAGGGACTGATTTAGACCTGGGACACCAGGTGGGTGATTCACCTCATCAGGGACTGATTTAGACCTGGGACACCAGGTGGGTGATTCCCCTCATCAGGGCCTGATCTAGACCTGGGACACCAGGTGGGTGATTCCCCTCATCAGGGCCTGATCTAGACCTGGGACACCAGGTGGATGATTCCCCTCATCAGGGCCTGATCTAGACCTGGGACACCAGGTGGATGATTCCCCTCATCAGGGCCTGATCTAGACCTGGGACACCAGGTGGATGATTCCCCTCATCAGGGCCTGATCTAGACCTGTAAAGACTGATCAGGTAGGAGAGCAGCAGGGTCAGAGCTGCTCTAAGGTGTCTATGTAGTAATCACAGAGTCAGTCAAACCTGCTGTAAAAACCTTTATAATCGTCTGTCCAACGGTCGGTTCATCAACGCACCTTCAGATACAATTCTAAATCAACACCTGGAGTGTCCACACGTTTCAAAATAATTAAAAACACAGAAAACCAAAAAAGAGAAAAGAAGAAAGCCAACTAATTTAAACCCTCCTGGTTCTCTGCCATCTGTCTATGAGACCAGTTTGGGCAACACGGTACGGAGGGGTATGGACCCTGCCGAGTCTCCCATCATGTTGGCTCTCAGTTTGTTGGGATTTGCCGCCGGGCCGCTCACTCCTTTAGCCGGCAGGATGGACGGTAAGGAGGTAGAGTGGTGGTCCGTCACTCCTTTCTTCTCCCCGACGGCGGAGGCCAGGGGCTTAGGCAGGCGTCGGTACAGCCAGGGGTGTCTGAGGGCCTGACTAGGGGTCAGTCTGCTGGAAGGGTCCCAGTCTAGACACCTCTTAATAAAGTCTGTGAAAGTGAGATCTTCACATCCCTTCAGGGCCGCGCTCCACTCTTTACTGGCCGGAGGACCCCGGAGCTTCCCCCTGCGCGAGCGGGAGCCTGTGAACACCGTGGCCCCACTGGGCAAGGTGTTCGCCCCGCAGTAGCGGGGGTGACCCTTGGAGGAGATGAAGTTCTTAGCTCTCTTGGCTTGCTCCAGCAGCTTGGTAGGGGGCATGCCCAGGAGCTCCATGACACAGGCCAGCTGATCCCCCTCGTCCTCCCCTGGGAACATGGGGTACCCTGTCAGCAACTCAGCCAGGATACAGCCAAATGACCACATGTCAATGGGGAGACCGTAGCGTGACCCCAGGATGACCTCAGGGGCACGGTAGAAGCGGGACTGGATGTACGTGTAGACACGCTGGTGATGGAAACATGACGAACCAAAGTCTATCACCTGGAAACACACACAGAGACAGAGAGACACAGAGACACAGAGACAGAGAGACAGACAGAGAGACAGAGAGAGAGACAGAGACAGAGACAGAGAGAGAGAGAGAGAGAGAGAGAGTGTGTGTGTTAGGGATCTGGTGATGGAAACATGATGAACCAAAGTCTATCACCTGGACGGAGAGCGAGCCAGACACAGAAATAGCGAGGCAAGGAGCAAATCCTGTGTGTGTTCCTGTGTGTGTGTGTGTGTTCCTGTGTGTGTGTGTGTGTGTGTGTGTGTTCCTGTGTCTGTGTTCCTGTGTGTGTCTGTGTGTCTGTGTTCCTGTGTGTGTGTGTGTGTGTGTGTGTGTGTGTGTGTGTGTGTGTGTGTGTTCCTGTGTCTGTGTTCCTGTGTGTGTGTGTGTGTGTGTGTGTGTGTGTGTGTGTGTTCCTGTGTGTGTGTGTGTGTGTGTTCCTGTGTGTGTGTGTGTGTGTGTGTTCCTGTGTGTGTGTGTGTGTGTGTGTGTGTTCCTGTGTGTGTGTGTGTGTGTGTGTGTGTGTGTGTGTGTGTGTGTGTGTGTGTGTTCCTGTGTGTGTGTGTGTGTTCCTGTGTGTGTGTGTGTGTGTGTGTGTGTTCACCTGTGTGTGTGTGTGTGTGTGTGTGTGTTCCTGTGTGTGTGTGTTCCTGTGTGTGTGTGTGTGTTCCTGTGTGTGTGTGTGTGTGTGTGTGTTCCTGTGTGTGTGTGTTCCTGTGTGTGTGTGTGTGTGTGTGTGTGTGTTCCTGTGTGTGTGTGTGTGTGTGTGTGTGTGTGTGTGTGTGTTCCTGTGTATGTGTGTGTGTGTGTGTGTGTGTGTTACTGTGTGTGTGTGTTCCTGTGTGTGTGTGTTCCTGTGTGTGTGTGTGTGTGTGTGTTCCTGTGTGTGTGTGTGTGTGTGTGTTCCTGTGTGTGTGTGTGTTCCTGTGTGTGTGTGTGTGTGTTCCTGTGTGTTCCTGTGTGTGTGTTCCTGTGTGTTCCTGTGTGTGTGTTCCTGTGTGTGTGTGTGTGTTCCTGTGTGTGTGTGTGTGTGTGTGTGTGTTACTGTGTGTGTGTGTGTTCCTGTGTCTGTGTGTGTGTGTGTTCCTGTGTCTGTGTGTGTGTGTGTTCCTGTGTGTGTGGGTGTGTGTTCCTGTGTGTGTGTGTGTGTGTGTGTGTGTGTGTCCCTGTGTGTGTGTGTGTGTGTTCCTGTGTGTGTGTGTGTGTGTGTTCCTGTGTCTGTGTGTGTGTGTGTTCCTGTGTGTGTGTGTGTGTGTTCCTGTGTGTGTGTGTGTGTGTGTGTGTGTTCTCCTGTGTGTGTTCCTGTGTGTGTGTGTGTGTTCCTGTGTGTGTGTGTGTGTTCCTGTGTGTGTGTGTGTGTGTGTGTGTGTGTTCCTGTGTGTGTTCCTGTGTGTGTGTGTGTGTGTTCCTGTGTGTGTTCCTGTGTGTGTGTGTGTGTGTGTGTGTGTGTTCCTGTGTGTGTGTGTGTGTGTGTGTGTTCCTGTGTGTGTGTGTGTGTGTGTGTGTGTGTGTGTGTGTGTGTGTGTGTGTGTGTGTGTGTGTGTGTGTTACTGTGTGTGTTACTGTGTGTGTGTGTGTTACTGTGTGTGTGTGTGTGTGTGTGTGTGTGTGTGTGTGTTACTGTGTGTGTGTGTGTGTGTGTGTGTGTGTGTGTGTGTGTGTGTTACTGTGTGTGTGTGTGTGTGTGTGTGTGTGTGTGTGTGTGCTCCGGTGTGTGTGTGTGTGTGTGTGTGTTTCTGTGTGTGTGTGTGTGTGTGTGTGTGTTCCTGTGTGTGTGTGTGTGTGTGTGTGTGTGTGTGTGTGTGTGTGTTCCTGTGTGTGTGTCTGTGTGTGTTCCTGTGTGTGTGTGTGTGTGTCTGTGTGTGTGTGTGTGTGTGTTCCTGTGTGTGTGTCTGTGTGTGTTCCTGTGTGTGTGTGTGTGTGTCTGTGTGTGTGTGTGTGTGTGTGTGTGTGTGTGTGTGTGTGTGTGTGTGTGTGTGTGTGTGTGTGTTACTGTGTGTGTGTGTGTGTTACTGTGTGTGTGTGTGTGTTCCTGTGTGTGTGTGTGTTCCTGTGTGTGTGTGTGTGTGTGTGTGTGTGTGTGTGTTCCTGTGTCTGTGTGTGTGTGTTCCTGTGTCTGTGTGTGTGTGTGTTCCTGTGTGTGTGTGTGTGTGTTCCTGTGTGTGTGTGTGTGTGTCCCTGTGTTACTGTGTTACTGTGTGTGTGTGTTCCTGTGTGTGTGTGTGTGTTCCTGTGTCTGTGTGTGTGTGTTCCTGTGTCTGTGTGTGTGTGTGTTCCTGTGTGTGTGTGTTCCTGTGTGTGTGTGTGTGTGTCCCTGTGTGTGTGTGTGTGTGTGTGTGTGTGTGTGTGTGTTCCTGTGTGTGTGTGTGTGTGTGTTCCTGTGTGTGTGTGTGTGTGTGTTCCTGTGTGTGTGTGTGTGTGTGTTCCTGTGTCTGTGTGTGTTCCTGTGTGTGTGTGTGTGTGTGTTCCTGTGTGTGTGTGTGTGTGTGTGTCCCTGTGTGTGTGTTCCTGTGTGTGTGTGTGTGTTCCTGTGTGTGTGTGTGTGTGTGTTACTGTGTGTGTGTGTGTGTGTGTGTTACTGTGTGTGTGTGTGTGTGTGTGTTCCTGTGTGTGTGTGTGTGTGTTCCTGTGTCTGTGTGTGTGTTCCTGTGTCTGTGTGTGTGTGTGTGTTCCTGTGTCTGTGTGTGTGTGTGTGTTCCTGTGTGTGTGTGTGTGTGTTCCTGTGTGTGTGTGTGTGTGTGTGTGTGTGTGTGTGTGTGTGTGTGTGTGTGTGTGTGTGTGTGTGTGTGTGTGTGTGTGTTCCTGTGTGTGTGTGTGTGTGTGTGTTCCTGTGTGTGTGTGTGTGTGTTCCTGTGTGTGTGTGTGTGTTCCTGTGTGTGTGTGTGTGTGTGTGTGTGTGTGTGCTCCTGTTGTGTGTGTGTGTGCTCCTGTGTGTGTGTGTGTGTGTGTGTGTGTGTGTGTTCCTGTGTGTGTGTGTGTTCCTGTGTGTGTGTGTGTTCCTGTGTGTGTGTGTTCCTGTGTGTGTGTGTTCCTGTGTGTGTGTGTTCCTGTGTGTGTGTGTGTGTGTGTGTGTGTGTTCCTGTGTGTGTGTGTGTGTGTTCCTGTGTGTGTGTGTGTTCCTGTGTGTGTGTGTCTGTGTGTGTGTGTGTTCCTGTGTGTGTGTGTTCCTGTGTGTGTGTGTGTGTGTCCCTGTGTGTGTGTGTGTGTGTGTGTGTGTGTTCCTGTGTCTGTGTGTGTGTGTGTTCCTGTGTGTGTGTGTGTGTGTGTTCCTGTGTGTGTGTGTGTGTGTGTTCCTGTGTCTGTGTGTGTTCCTGTGTGTGTGTGTGTGTGTTCCTGTGTGTGTGTGTGTGTGTGTGTGTGTGTCCCTGTGTGTGTGTTCCTGTGTGTGTGTGTGTGTGTGTTCCTGTGTGTGTGTGTGTGTTACTGTGTGTGTGTGTGTGTGTGTTCCTGTGTCTGTGTGTGTGTGTGTGTGTGTTCCTGTGTCTGTGTGTGTGTGTGTGTGTGTTCCTGTGTGTGTGTGTGTGTGTTCCTGTGTGTGTGTGTGTGTGTGTGTGTGTGTGTGTGTGTGTGTGTGTGTGTGTTCCTGTGTCTGTGTTCCTGTGTGTGTGTGTGTGTGTGTGTGTGTGTGTGTGTGTGTGTGTGTGTGTTCCTGTGTGTGTGTGTGTTCCTGTGTGTGTGTGTGTGTGTGTGTGTTCCTGTGTGTGTGTGTGTGTGTGTGTGTGTGTGTGTGTGTGTGTGTGTGTGTGTGTGTGTGTGTTCTCTGGGACTGTGTGTGTGTGTGTGTGTGTGTGTGTTCTCTGGGACTGTGTGTGTGTGTGTGTGTGTGTGTGTGTGTGTGTGTGTTCCTGTGTGTGTGTGTGTGTTCCTGTGTGTGTGTGTGTGTGTGTTCCTGTGTGTGTGTGTTCCTGTGTGTGTGTGTGTGTGTGTGTGTGTGTTCCTGTGTGTGTGTGTGTGTGTGTGTGTGTGTGTGTGTTCCTGTGTATGTGTGTGTGTCTGTGTGTGTGTGTTACTGTGTGTGTGTGTGTGTGTGTGTGTTCCTGTGTGTGTGTGTTCCTGTGTGTGTGTGTCTCTGTGTGTGTGTGTGTGTGTGTTCCTGTGTGTGTGTGTGTGTGTGTGTTCCTGTGTGTGTGTGTGTTCCTGTGTGTGTGTGTGTGTGTGTTCCTGTGTGTGTGTGTGTGTTCCTGTGTGTTCCTGTGTGTGTGTTCCTGTGTGTGTGTGTGTGTTCCTGTGTGTGTGTGTGTGTGTGTGTGTGTTACTGTGTGTGTGTGTGTTCCTGTGTCTGTGTGTGTGTGTGTTCCTGTGTCTGTGTGTGTGTGTGTTCCTGTGTGTGTGGGTGTGTGTTCCTGTGTGTGTGTGTGTGTGTGTGTGTGTGTGTGTGTCCCTGTGTGTGTGTGTGTGTGTTCCTGTGTCTGTGTGTGTGTGTGTTCCTGTGTCTGTGTGTGTGTGTGTTCCTGTGTGTGTGTGTGTGTGTTCCTGTGTGTGTGTGTGTGTGTGTGTGTGTTCTCCTGTGTGTGTTCCTGTGTGTGTGTGTCTGTTCCTGTATGTGTGTGTGTGTTCCTGTGTGTGTGTGTGTGTGTGTGTGTGTTCCTGTGTGTGTTCCTTTGTGTGTGTGTGTTCCTGTGTGTGTTCCTGTGTGTGTGTGTGTGTGTGTGTTCCTGTGTGTGTGTGTGTGTGTGTGTGTTCCTGTGTGTGTGTGTGTGTGTTCCTGTGTGTGTGTGTGTGTGTGTGTGTTCCTGTGTGTGTGTGTGTGTGTGTGTGTTACTGTGTGTGTGTGTGTTCCTGTGTGTGTGTGTGTGTGTGTTACTGTGTGTGTGTGTTCCTGTGTGTGTGTGTGTGTGTGTGTGTGTGTTACTGTGTGTGTGTGTGTGTGTGTGTGTGTGTGTGCTCCGGTGTGTGTGTGTGTGTGTGTGTGTTTCTGTGTGTGTGTGTGTGTGTGTGTGTTCCTGTGTGTGTGTGTGTGTGTGTGTGTGTGTGTGTGTGTGTGTGTGTGTGTGTGTGTGTGTGTGTGTGTTCCTGTCAGTGTCTGTGTGTTCCTGTGTGTGTGTCTGTGTGTGTTCCTGTGTGTGTGTGTGTGTTCCTGTGTGTGTGTGTGTGTGTTACTGTGTGTGTGTGTGTGTGTGTGTGTGTGTGTGTGTGTGTGTGTGTGTGTGTGTGTGTGTGTGTGTGTTACTGTGTGTGTGTGTGTGTTACTGTGTGTGTGTGTGTTCCTGTGTGTGTGTGTGTGTGTGTGTGTGTGTGTGTGTGTGTGTGTGTGTTCCTGTGTCTGTGTGTGTGTGTTCCTGTGTCTGTGTGTGTGTGTGTTCCTGTGTGTGT
Source organism: Salvelinus namaycush (assembly GCF_016432855.1). Classification (NCBI taxonomy): domain Eukaryota; kingdom Metazoa; phylum Chordata; class Actinopteri; order Salmoniformes; family Salmonidae; genus Salvelinus; species Salvelinus namaycush. The sequence goes on along the minus strand of NC_052326.1, from coordinate 57,345,052 downwards.
GTGTGTGTGTTCCTGTGTGTGTGTGTGTGTGTCCCTGTGTTACTGTGTTACTGTGTGTGTGTGTTCCTGTGTGTGTGTGTGTGTTCCTGTGTCTGTGTGTGTGTGTTCCTGTGTCTGTGTGTGTGTGTGTTCCTGTGTGTGTGTGTCCCTGTGTGTGTGTGTCCCTGTGTGTGTGTGTGTGTGTGTGTGTGTGTGTGTTCCTGTGTCTGTGTGTGTCTGTGTGTGTGTGTGTGTGTGTGTTCCTGTGTGTGTGTCTGTGTGTGTTCCTGTGTGTGTGTGTGTTCCTGTGTGTGTGTGTGTGTGTTCCTGTGTGTGTGTGTGTGTGTGTGTCCCTGTGTGTGTGTTCCTGTGTGTGTGTGTGTGTTCCTGTGTGTGTGTGTGTGTTACTGTGTGTGTGTGTGTGTGTGTGTTACTGTGTGTGTGTGTGTGTGTGTGTTCCTGTGTGTGTGTGTGTGTGTTCCTGTGTCTGTGTGTGTGTTTGTGTGTGTGTGTGTGTGTGTTCCTCTGTGTGTGTGTGTGTGTGTTCCTCTGTCTG
>NC_052326.1:57269517-57339517 GCF_016432855.1 Salvelinus namaycush | reverse complement strand
CTCACAGAGTAGCTATAGCTAACTAGCCAGCTAGCTCACAGAGGAGCTATAGCTAACTAGCCAGCTAGCTCACAGACGAGCTATAGCTAACTAGCCAGCTAGCTCACAGAGTAGCTATAGCTAACTAGCCAGCTAGCTCACAGAGGAGCTATAGCTAACTAGCCAGCATTGATTGTGCACCTTTCATTGTTTAGCTAAGTAGCTAGCTAGCCATTTTCCTTTTGTAACCAGAGCAGATGAAAGCAACATTCACCTCCACAAGTGCAGTTTACATTGATATCCATACTGAATGAAGCCGTTAAGGGACCTCATGAGCCTTTTGCCTCTTGGTAGGCCTTCATTGTAAATAACAATTTGATCTTAACTGAATTGCCTAGTTAAATAAAGGTTAAATAATAAAAAAACATTTCACTTAATTTAAAGGGGGAAATTTGCCTTAAAATGTTTTGTGCAACTAACTAAAGTTAAGGAAACTATAAGAGAAAAGATGAGGAAGAAATTAACCGGGACCAGGGGTCAGAGGTTAAAGTGTTACCTGTCCGAAGCTACCCTTGCCGATGACTTTGAGGAACTCGTATCTGAAGGCCAGGTGATCGTGGGGTACATGGATGTACCCCCCCTGCTCGTCATCAAAACCCCCATTGTTGTTGCCCCCAGCAACTGCAGGACGCTTCTTAGCGTTGGGACCCAGGAAATATACCTGGTGGAACCATAATATTATTAACAAATGAATCACAGAATGTCATAATGTAGCAAAACACATTTTTGTGTGTGTGTCTGTGTCTCAGTGTGTGTGTGCTCATGCGTGAGTGTCTCAGGAGGCTGAAGAAATTTGGCTTGGCACCTAAAACTTTTACAAATGCACAATTGAGAGCATCCTGTCGGGCTGTATCACCGCCTGGTACGGCAACTGCTCCGCTCACAACCGTAAGGCTCTCCAGAGGGTAGTGAGGTCTGCACAACGGATCACCGGAGGCAAACTACCTGCCCTCCAGGACACCTACACCACCCGATGTCACAGGAAGGCTAAAAAGATCAAGGACAACAACCACCCGAGCCACTGCCTGTTCACCCCGCTACCATCCAGAAGGCGAGGTCAGTACAGGTGCATCAAAGCGGGGACCGAGAGACTGAAAAACAGCTTCTATCTCAAGGACATCAGACTGTTAAATAGTCTAACACCTTAGAGGCTGCTGCCCTATATACATAGACTTGAAATCATTGGCTACTTTAACAATGTTACACTAGTCATGTTTACATATTTTGCATGACTCATCTCATATGTATATACTGTATTCTATACTATTCTACTGTATCTTATTCTATGCCGCTCTGACATTGCTCGTCCAAATATTTATATTTTCTTAATTCCATTCCTTTACTTTAGATGTGTGTATTGTTGTGAAATTTTTCGATATTAATTGTTCAACATTACTGCACTGTTGGAGCTAGAAACAAGCATTTTGCTACACCCGTAATAAGATCTGCTAAACGTGTATGTGACCTCCAATTTTTTTTTGAACTGTAAAGTTTGGTGGAGGAGGTATAATGGTCTGGGGCTGCTTTTCATGGTTCGGGCCCCTTAGTTCCAGTGAAGGGAAATCTTAACGCTACAGCATACAATGTCATTCTAGAATATTCTGTGCTTCCAACTTTGTGGCAACAGTTTGGGGGAAGGCTCTTTCCTGTTTCAGCATGACAACGCCCCCGTGCACAAAACGAGGTCCATACAGAAATGGTTTGTCGAGATTGATTTGGAAGAACTTGACTGACCTGCACAGAGCCCTGACCTCAACCCCATCGAACACCTTTGGGATGAATTGGTATGCCGACTGCGAGTCAGGCCTAATCGCCCAACATCAGTGCCCGACCTCACTAATGCTCTCGTGGCTGAATGGAAGCAAGTCCCCGCAGCAATGTTCTAACATCTAGTGGAAAGCATTCCCAGAAGAGTGGAGGCTGTTACAGCAGCAAACTCCATATTAATGTCAATGGTTTTGGAATGAGATGTTCGACAAGCAGGGGTCCACATACTGTATCTAAAATCAGGCAAAAACACCATGTCAAAATTCTGACTGAAGCCTACAATGCATTTTCAGGGTCGGTTGCGGGCCTCCGATTTTCACTTTATCATAGTCGACGGTTACGGGTTTTTAAATCAGGTGAACAAACAGCTGACGTGAACCACTAGTGCAGGTCTCTACGCTGACCCTTTTTTTACAGGTAGCATGCTGGCACCTAAGTTTAGAAACTTAGGACCACAATGAAAAATATTTCAGGTAACAAGACATTTTCGTGGTAGTAATGATGCAAGGACATTCAAATTAAAAACTGAAATATCACATTTACATAAGTATTCAGACCTTTTACTCAGTACTTTGTTAATGCACCTTTGGCAGTGATTACAGCCTCGAATCTTCTTGGGTTTGACCCAACAAGCTTGGCATACCTGTATTTGTGGAGTTTCTCTCATTCTTCTCTGCAGATCCTCTCATGCTCTGTCAGGTTGGATGGGGAGTGTCAGCGCACAGCTATTTTCAGGTCTCTCCAGAGATGTTAGATCGGGTTCAAGTCCGGGCTCTGGCTGGGCCACTCAAGGACATTCAGAGACTTGTCCCGAAGCCTCTCCTGCATTATCTTGGCTGTGTGCTTAGGGTCATTGTCCTGTTGGAAGGTGAACCTTCACCCCAGTCTGAGGTCCTGAGTGCTCTGGAGCAGGTTTTCATCAAGGATCGCTCTGTACTTGCTCCGTTCATCTTTCCCTCGATCCTGACTATTCTCTCCCAGTCCCTGCCGCTGAAAAACATCCCCACAGCATGATGCTGCAATCACCATGCTTCATCGTAGGGATGGTGCCAGGTTTCCTCCAGATGTGACACTTGGCATTCAGGGCAAAGAGTTCAATCTTGGTTTCATCAGGCCAGAGAATCTTGTTTCTCATGGTCTGAGAGTCCTTTAGGTGCCTTTTGACAAACTCAGTGGGCTGTCATGTGCTTTTTACTGAGGAGTGGCTTCCGTCTGGCCACTGTGGAGTGCTCCAGAGATGGTTGTCCTTCTGGAAGGTTCTCCCATCTCTACAGAGGAACTCTAGAGTTCTGTCAGAATGACCATCGGGTTCTTGGTCACCTCCCTAACCAAGGCCCTTCTCCCCTGATTGTTCAGTTTAGCCAGAAATTGAGCTCCAGGAATAGTCTTGGTGGTTCCAAACTTCTTCCATTTTAGAATGATGGAGGCCACTGTGTTCTTGGGGACCTTCAATGCTGCAGAAATGTTTTAGTACCCTTCCTCAGATCTGTGCCTCGACACAATCCTGTCATGGAGCTCTACAGGCAATTTCTTTGACCTCATGGCTTGGTTTTTGCTCTGACATGCACTGTCAACTGTGGGACCTTATATAGACAGGTGCCAGGTGTGATGCGGGACCAGCCTTTCCAAATCATGTCCAACCAATCAAGTTGCAGAAACATATCAAGGATGATCAATGGAAACAGGACACTCCTGAGCTCAACTTCGAGTCTCATAGCAAAGGATCTGCATACTCACGTAAATAAGTTTTACATTTTGTAATGTGTGTGTGTGTGTGTGTGTGTGTGTGTGTGCGTGCGTGCGTGCGTGCGTGCGTGCGTGTACCTCTGGGTAGGAGTGTATCTCAGTCTGTTCCAGGATAGTAAGTTGTGAGCGGTACTGTCTGAGGGCCTGTTCAGGAATCAGGGGGCCCACCAGTTTGCCCCCCCAGGGTCCGGTGCTCTCTGACGACCCCTTACTGGAGCCCGTACTGTCTGCGCTGCGTTCTTTAGACAGTCCAGGCACCGAGGCGGGTTTACCGGTGATCTGTCCGGCGGTGCGTTCTTTAGACAGCCCAGTCACCGGGGCGGGTTTACCGGTGGTCTGTCCTGCGGTGCTGTTGCCGTTGTGTGTTGTCGTGGTAACAGCATTGACCTTGCGGTTGTAGGTGGAGTCTTCGTACGGGTACTTGGCCTTCAGCTGACCCCCGCTAACACCGATCTGGTCCCGCATCACACCTGGCTTATTCACCTGGGGGAGGGATAAGAGAGACCGAGTTAGAGAGAAAGTGACAGAGAAAGAGAGAGGGGGGAAGGGGGAGAACCAGTGGAACAAGAATTCCTGCCAGACGATGTTGTCCGGTAATATAGTCAGGTGCAGCAAAGAAAGACTTAGCAGAGCTGTAGCTGGCTCAACACAGAGAAGCACACCTTGCCCTTTAACTGCACATACAGAGCAGGTGTTGAATTCATTAATTGAGGACTGCATTGTAGTGGTTTATTGGTTGTAACTGTGGTATTGAGGTTGTGCCTTGTGGTTATTTTTGTTTTACTTGTAATGTACATTTTTCTTCCTGTTTGTGAGTAAATGTTTGTATTCACGACACCCTGGTCTCAATTGAGCTACCCTGAATAAATAATAGTTCATAAATAACATTATGAACAGCTGCATGCACCCCAGTCTTCCTGGTTGAGGGTTGCGGAGAGACCGCCTTCTCTTCTGGTTTTTATTAGTAATATTACTGATGAAAATTCCAAATTGTCTGCATAATCAAATAACACACAGCTCAGACACCCATATATAACCCCACAAGACATGCCACCAGGGGTCTCTTCAGACACCCATATATAACCCCACAAGACATGCCACCAGGGGTCTCTTCAGACACCCATATATAACCCCACAAGACATGCCACCAGGGGTCTCTTCAGACACCCATATATAACCCCACAAGACATGCCACCAGGGGTCTCTTCAGACACCCATATATAACCCCACAAGACATGCCACCAGGGGTCTCTTCAGACACCCATATATAACCCCACAAGACATGCCACCAGGGGTCTCTTCAGACACCCATATATAACCCCACAAGACATGCCACCAGGGGTCTCTTCAGACACCCATATATAACCCCACAAGACATGCCACCAGGGGTCTCTTCAGACACCCATATATAACCCCACAAGACATGCCACCAGGGGTCTCTTCACAGTCCCCAACTACATTAAGCCAATGCACAGTATTACACAGAGCCATGATCGCATGGAACTCCCATCTCCAATTACTCAAGCAAACAACAAAATGACCTTTAAAAACAGATTAAACAACATCTCATGGAACGGACCGTGAGGGGACACAAACACACTAACATTATTCTGTTGTATTGTTAATATATTCTTCTATTTTAAAATTGGTCTGTTCTTGCCTATCGGTGTTTTGTTTACTTGTCATGTTTTGTGTTTGTTGTGGACGCCAGGAAGAGTAGCTGCCGCCACTGCAGATCAACGAGGACAAACACAAACTCTCTGTGTGTCAGCTGTTAACAGACTGGGAGGGTAGAGACAGTTAGACAAGACACAAGACTATAGAAACCTAGTTACATTTCAATCTGTGCCAGAAGACTACCAACAGATGTAACTACTGAGCCTGGTTCAAACTGTCCCAGAAGACCACCAACAGATGTAACTCCTGAGCCTGGTTCAAACTGTCCCAGAAGACTACCAAGAGCTGTAACTCCTGAGCCTGGTTCAATCTGTCCTCGAAGACTACCAACAGATGTAACTCCTGAGCCTGGTTCAAACCGTCCCAGAAGACCACCAACAGATGTAACTCCTGAGCCTGGTGCAAACTGTCCCAGAAGACTACCAAGAGCTGTAACTTCTGAGCCTGGTTCAATCTGTCCTCGAAGACCACCAACAGATGTAACTCCTGAGCCTGGTTCAAACTGTCCCAGAAGACCACCAACAGATGTAACTCCTGAGCCTGGTTCAATCTGTCCCAGAAGACTACCAAGAGCTGTAACTCCTGAGCCTGGTTCAAACTGTCCCAGAAGACTACCAAGAGCTGTAACTCCTGAGCCTGGTTCAATCTGTCCCAGAAGACCACCAAGAGCTGTAACTCCTGAGCCTGGTTCAATCTGTCCTCGAAGACCACCAACAGATGTAACTCCTGAGCCTGGTTCAAACTGTCCCAGAAGACCACCAACAGATGTAACTCCTGAGCCTGGTTCAAACTGTCCCAAAAGACTACCAAGAGCTGTAACTCCTGAGCCTGGTTCAAACTGTCCCAGAAGACTACGAAGAGATGTAACTCCTGAGCCTGGTTCAAACTTCCTCAAGCTCAGCAGGGTTAAAACAGAACTTCCTCAAGCTGAGAATGAGAACTTGTTCTCAACTGGCCTACCTGGTTAAATAAAAGGTGAAATAAAATAAAAGCTCAACAGTGATAAAACAGAACTCCTCCTCGTAGGCACCAAATCCACCCTCACCATTGACAACCCCTCCACTGTTTCTCCCTCCCTCCATGCACACAACCTTGGTGTCATCCTGGACCACCCTCTCCTTTGACCACCACATCAGACAAACCTTCAAATCCTCATTCTTCCACCTCCGCAACATTCAGATCGACTGTATAATCCCACCAGAGGGACATTCATTCACGTGCTTAAAAAAGACAGTACATAAAACACACAGAAACACACTCCCCATATCTATCTGGTTTCATTTTCTACTGAAGTCTCTTTTCCCGTGTCTGGCTGCTGCTGTGATTGAATGTTGAGTGAAGGGGATGAGTACTGTCCTGTAAAATGCTTTCACGTTTTAGGAGGATGAGTTTGGAGTGAAGGGGATGAGTACTGTCCTGTAAAATGCTTTCAAGTTTTAGGAGGATGAGTTTTGAGTGAAGGGGATGAGTACTGTCCTGTAAAATGCTTTCACGTTTTAGGAGGATGAGTTTTGAGTGAAGGGGATGAGTACTGTCCTGTAAAATGCTTTCACGTTTTAGGAGGATGAGTTTTGAGTGAAGGGGATGAGTACTGTCTTGTAAAATGCATTTAAGTTTTAGGAGGACTATTTCTGTGTTCAGGTTGGTGGCTGATTCTTGTTCTACACCAATTTTCTTTCCCGCCGTCTTAATCAAGCCCTGAAGCTTGACTTGGTCCTGTGCTCGCACGTTTCCTAACACGCATGTCAGACCAAAGGACAGCACACTCTGCAGGACAGAGTTACAGAACATTTGTAAGATATGGCGGTCGACATTAAAACGGTTCAGTATCTTTGCAAATGCACAGTCATTGAATTTCAGTTGATTGTCTATTTGGATTCCCTGGTATATCTATGTGGTCACTCTGTGGACTGATTCCCATTGGTGGAGTTGTGTTCCATCGCAAAGCAAATTCCATCTCTTTTGTATTCTTAACCTCTCTTTGGTAGGGGGCAGTATTTTGACATCCGGATGAAAAGCGTGCCCAAAGTAAACTGCCTGTTTTCAATTGCTGTCACTTTTATTCACTTTTAAGTCCTCCCAGATTGCAGTTCCTAGGGCTTCCACTAGATGTCAACAGTCTTTAGAAAGAGTTTCAGGCTGTTTTTGGAAAAATGTGCCAGAAACTGTAGTTTTTCTAGGTGGCTCCCATTTTGGCTGTAGTGTTTTTCCAAACGCGTGACTGAGAGCGCGTTCTTTGGTATTTTTCTCGGTAAAGACAATAACGATTTTCCGTCTTAAATTTGATCATTTATTTTTGTATTAGGGTACCTAAGGTTTGATTATAAACGTTGTTTGATTTGTTTGGAAAAGTTTATTAGTAACGTTTGGGATTCATTTTGAAAGTTTATTAGTAACGTTTTGATGGAGGGAAACTGGGGGGATTATTGACTGAAGCGCGCCAGCTAAACTGAGTTTTTATGGATATAAAGAAGGACATTATCAAACAAAAGGACCATTTGTGATGGCACTCTAAAAGGTCCCAGTTACAACAGAAGAAGATCATCAAAAGGTAAGGCATTTATTATATCTATTTCCACTATTTCTGACTTTCGTGTCGCACCTGCCTGGTTGAAATATGTTTTTCATGGATTTGTATGCGGGGTGCTGTCCTCAGATAATCGCATGGTGTGCTTTCGCCTTAAAGACTTTTTGAAATCTGACACTGCGGCTAGATTAACAAGAAGTTAAGCTTTATTTTGATGTATTACACTGTAGTTTGAATTTCGCGCTCTGTAATTTCACCGGATGTTGGCCAGGTGGCCCATAAAAAGTTAATGTTGATTTCAAGAAAGTTATCTGCACACCACTGGACGAACATTGTCAAAGCCAGGTCCTCCCCCTCCCTCTCCCTGCTGCTGAAACCCTCATACACCCATGAAACCCTCATACACCCATTCATCTCCCGTCCTGCTGAAACCCTCATACACCCATTCATCTCCCGTCCTGCTGCTGAAACCCTCATACACCCATTCATCTCCCGTCCTGCTGCTGAAACCCTCATACACCCATTCATCTCCCGTCCTGCAGCTGAAACCCTCATACACCCATTCATCTCCCGTCCTGCCGCTAAAACCCTCATACACCCATTCATCTCCCGTCCTGCCGCTAAAACCCTCATACACCCATTCATCTCCCGTCCTGCTGAAACCCTCATACACCCATTCATCTCCCGTCCTGCCGCTAAAACCCTCATACACCCATTCATCTCCCGTCCTGCTGAAACCCTCATACACCCATTCATCTCATGTCCTGCCGCTGAAACCCTCATACACCCATTCATCTCCCGTCCTGCTGCTGAAACCCTCATACACCCATTCATCTCCCGTCCTGCTGCTGAAACCCTCATACACCCATTCATCTCCCGTCCTGCTGCTGGAACCCTCATACACCCATTCATCTCCCGTCCTGCTGCTGAAACCCTCATACACCCATTCATCTCCCGTCCTGCAGCTGAAACCCTCATACACCCATTCATCTCCCGTCCTGCCGCTGAAACCCTCATACACCCATGAAACCCTCATACACCCATTCATCTCCCATCCTGCCGCTAAAACCCTCATACACCCATTCATCTCCCGTCCTGCTGCTGAAACCCTCATACACCCATTAATCTCCCGTCCTGCCGCTGAAACCCTCATACACCCATTCATCTCCCGTCCTGCCGCTAAAACCCTCATACACCCATGAAACCCTCATACACCCATTCATCTCCCGTCCTGCTGCTGAAACCCTCATACACCCATTCATCTCCCGTCCTGCCGCTGAAACCCTCATACACCCATTCATCTCCCGTCCTGCTGCTGAAACCCTCATACACCCATTCATCTCCCGTCCTGCTGCTGAAACCCTCATACACCCATTCATCTCCCGTCCTGCTGCTGGAACCCTCATACACCCATTCATCTCCCGTCCTGCTGCTGAAACCCTCATACACCCATTCATCTCCCGTCCTGCAGCTGAAACCCTCATACACCCATTCATCTCCCGTCCTGCCGCTGAAACCCTCATACACCCATGAAACCCTCATACACCCATTCATCTCCCATCCTGCCGCTAAAACCCTCATACACCCATTCATCTCCCGTCCTGCTGCTGAAACCCTCATACACCCATTCATCTCCCGTCCTGCCGCTGAAACCCTCATACACCCATTCATCTCCCGTCCTGCCGCTAAAACCCTCATACACCCATGAAACCCTCATACACCCATTCATCTCCCGTCCTGCTGCTGAAACCCTCATACACCCATTCATCTCCCGTCCTGCCGCTGAAACCCTCATACACCCATTCATCTCCCGTCCTGCCGCTAAAACCCTCATACACCCATGAAACCCTCATACACCCATTCATCTCCCGTCCTGCCGCTGAAACCCTCATACACCCATTCATCTCCCGTCCTGCTGCTGAAACCCTCATACACCCATTCACCTCCCGTCCTGCAGCTGAAACCCTCATACACCCATTCATCTCCCGTCCTGCCGCTAAAACCCTCATACACCCATTCATCTCCCGTCCTGCCGCTAAAACCCTCATACACCCATTCATCTCCCGTCCTGCTGAAACCCTCATACACCCATTCATCTCCCGTCCTGCCGCTGAAACCCTCATACACCCATTCATCTCCCGTCCTGCCGCTAAAACCCTCATACACCCATTCATCTCCCGTCCTGCAGCTGAAACCCTCATACACCCATTCATCTCCCGTCCTGCTGCTGAAACCCTCATACACCCATTCATCTCGAAACGGGGGGAGGGGCTCGGCTTAGAGGGAACAGGGGGAGGGGCGCAGCTTAGAGGGAACAGGGGGAGGGGCTCGGCTTAGAGAGAACAGGGGGAGGGGCGCGGCTTAGAGGGAACAGGGGGAGGGGCGCGGCTTAGAGGGAACAGGGGGAGGGGCGCGGCTTAGAGGGAACAGGGGGAGGGGCGCGGCTTAGAGGGAACAGGGGGAGGGGCGCGGCTTAGAGGGAACAGGGGGAGGGGCGCGGCTTAGAGGGAACAGGGGGAGGGGCGCGGCTTAGAGGGAACAGGGGGAGGGGCGCGGCTTAGAGGGAACAGGGGGAGGGGCGCGGCTTAGAGGGAACAGGGGGAGGGGCGCGGCTTAGAGGGAACAGGGGGAGGGGCGCGGCTTAGAGGGAACAGGGGGAGGGGCGCGGCTTAGAGGGAACAGGGGGAGGGGCGCGGCTTAGAGGGAACAGGGGGAGGGGCGCGGCTTAGAGGGAACAGGGGGAGGGGCGCGGCTTAGAGGGAACAGGGGGAGGGGCGCGGCTTAGAGGGAACAGGGGGAGGGGCGCGGCTTAGAGGGAACAGGGGGAGGGGCGCGGCTTAGAGGGAACAGGGGGAGGGGCGCGGCTTAGAGGGAACAGGGGGAGGGGCGCGGCTTAGAGGGAACAGGGGGAGGGGCGCGGCTTAGAGGGAACAGGGGGAGGGGCACGGCTTAGAGGGAACAGGGGGAGGGGCGCGGCTTAGAGGGAACAGGGGGAGGGGCGCGGCTTAGAGGGAACAGGGGGAGGGGCACGGCTTAGAGGGAACAGGGGGAGGGGCACGGCTTAGAGGGAACGTTTGTTATGAGATGGAAACACACTCCTGAGGTACGCAATCCTTCCCCCCAGCTGAGAAGTGAGTGTGTGTGGCAGGCATGTGTGCGTGGGGCAGGCGCGTGTGTGTGTGTGTGTGTGTGTGTGTGTGTGTGTGTGTGTGTGTGTGTGTGTGTGTGTGGCAGGCGTGTGTGTGTTTGTCAGGCGTGAGCCCTGAATAGCTGTGGGTTTGCAGCAGCAGGCATTCCAGTGGGAGCAGACCTTCCTCCTACATCAGCTGTTTGAACACACAGACAGACACAGAGACAGACAGAGAGACACAGACAGAGACAGAGAGACAGAGACACAGAGAGACACAGAGAGACACAGAGAGACACAGAGAGACAGACATTGATCATTGGATGTCCTCTCTCTCTCTCTCTTCCCCCTCTCTATTTTTCTTATCCTTCTCCACCTTCTCGTGTGCAAGACAAGAAAGAGTGTACAAACACACTGGTCTGCATGGGAGGAACAGAGGAATAGGAATTGAGTGAGTGAGTGAGTGAGTGAGTGAGTGAGTGAGTGAGTGAGTGAGTGAGTGAGTGAGTGAGTGAGTGAGTGAGTGAGTGAGTGAGTGAGTGAGTGAGTGAGTGAGTGAGTGAGTGAGTGAGTGAGTGAGTGAGTGAGTGAGTGAGTGAGTGAGTGAGTGCTATGTCTAGCAGAAGACTAGGACAGCGGGACCCTATTCTCTGTGCTCGTGGATTATAACCTTTCAGAAGAGAAGGGGAGAGAGGAGAAGAGAGGGGTAATGGTGAATGTGTTAGGTCAGATTTTCAAGCCTAGTAAATCTTTACAATCTATCAGACCTTGTTTCCTGCCTGCGTGTGGTGTGTGCCCTGCCTAATGGGTCTGGATGTAAACAGCCCCTCTGGCAGTAAGCCAATCAGAGAGCATCGTTCAAGAGGACCTACTGGCTCTGGTTCCAACACTAATGCATCCCTCCTTCACGCGTCCCTCCCTCCTACACGCGTCCCTCCCTCCTACACGCGTCCCTCCCTCCTTCACGCGTCCCTCCCTCCTTCACGCGCCCCTCCCTCCTACACGCGTCCCTCCCTCCTTCACGCGTCCCTCCCTCCTTCACGCGTCCCTCCCTCCTTCACGCGTCCCTCCCTCCTTCACGCGTCCCTCCCTCCTTCACGCGTCCCTCCCTCCTTCACGCGTCCCTCCCTCCTTCACGCGTCCCTCCCTCCTTCACGCGTCCCTCCCTCCTTCACGCGTCCCTCCCTCCTTCACGCGTCCCTCCCTCCTTCACATCCTTCCTTATGGTTCAAATTAAGATGAGGGAGAGAGAGACGAATGGGGAGAGGATAAGGAGGGAGAGAGAGACGAAGGACGAGAGAGGATAAGGAGGGAGAGGGGGGATAAGGAGGGAGAGGGGGGATAAGGAGGGAGAGATGAAGGAGAGAGGATAAGGAGAGAGAGGATAAGGAGGGAGAGATGAAGGAGAGAGGATAAGGAGAGAGAGGATAAGGAGAGAGAGGATAAGGAGAGAGAGGATAAGGAGAGAGAGGATAAGGAGAGAGAGAGACACAAAGGACTAAGAGGATAAGGAGGGAGAGGGGGGATAAGGAGGGAGAGGGGGGATAAGGAGGGAGAGGGGGGATAAGGGGGGAGAGGGGGGATAAGGAGGGAGAGGGGGGATAAGGAGGGAGAAGGGGGATAAGGAGGGAGAGGGGATAAGGAGGGAGAGGGGGGATAAGGAGGGAGAGGGGGGATAAGGAGGGAGAGAGGATAAGGAGGGAGAGAGGATAAGGAGGGAGAGAGGATAAGGAGGGAGAGAGGATAAGGAGGGAGAGGGGGGATAAGGAGGGAGAGAGGATAAGGAGGGAGAGAGGATAAGGAGGGAGAGAGGATAAGGAGGGAGAGGGGGGATAAGGAGGGAGAGAGGATAAGGAGGGAGAGAGGATAAGGAGGGAGAGGGAGACGAAGGGGAGAGGGAGACGAAGGGGAGAGAGGATAAGGAGGGAGAGGGAGACGAAGGGGAGAGAGGATAAGGAGGGAGAGACGAAGTGGAGACAAAGGAGAGAGAGGATAAGGAGAGAGAGGATAAGGAGAGAGAGGATAAGGAAGGAGAGACCGAGGAGAGAGAGACGAAGAGAGAGGAAGGAACATGTATTTGTATCGTTTTGTAACAAGGCCCTGAGAAATGGTCGTCCTGTATCGCAACAAAACGTCTCTGTAACAGTGTTTTAGGACAGGACAGTGAGAGTGTGTGCGTACCAACAGTGTGTTTGGGTATGGGAGGCAGGCCAGGGGGACCGTGTGTTTATCTGGGTTTTTCCTAGATCAAAAAGGGGCTTAGGTGATGGACAAAAAAAATGTATAAAAAAATCCAAGATGGCGCAGCAGTAGGACGTGTGTATCTGTCTTTGTCTTATCCCGTGTAAATAGCCGGTCTTTCTCGTATATATCTTCATCTAACTTTCTCTCTACGAACTAAATAAACTTTCCTGCAACCCGCCTCACCCTATGTGGTACGGATCTGCTATTTTTATTCCTTATCACTGGATCTTCCGTCAGGAGCTAGCCAGCTAACTAGATACTAGTCTTTGGTAGCCACGGCTAGCGGTCCTCGCCTATTTCCCCCCAGTCATCAGCCAGCCTTAGATCGGACAACACCTGCCAGTCTACACAGCGCGATATCAACCCAGAGCATATCGGACTGCTTCTCTCTACCACATCACCGGATTCCTGCCGCTCTCACCGGATCATCGCAGCTAGCTAGCTGCAAACGTGTGGCTACTGTTAGCTAACGCCTCTGTCCCGAAGCAAGCACCAGCTAGCCTTGAACTAGCCTCGAGCAAGGCCCATATACCAGCTAATTCTAGGGCTACAATACCTCCTTTGCCAATTGTCCTGGACCCTTCATTGTCAACACGGAGCCCCGCCGATCCATCACGACTGGACTGCCGACGTGATCGCCCGATGTGGTCTCAACAGGCTATTCTGTTACGATGTCGCCAAAGAACCAGCTACTTGCCCCGGCCCGCTAGCTTTTCTGAACGCCTAGCGTAGTAGTGACTACCAAACAGCACCCTGACTCACCTATTGCTGCTCTTCTGACCCTATGATCACTCGGCTACACAGCTGATGCCCCCTGGACTGTTTCAATAACACGGTACCTCATTTTGTTTACCTGTCGGCCCCAGCCTCGAACTCAGGTCCTGTATGTCCCTAACTGACCCGCTCTGCCCAATCATCATCATTTACCCGTTGTTGTCTTAGCTCTCCTGATCAACACCTGTGATTGCTTTATGCCTCTCAATATGCCTCGTCTACTGCGGTCTTGGCTAGTTTTTATTGTTTTATTTCACTGTAGAGCCCTCAGTCACGCTCAAAATGCCTTAGATAGCTCTTTCGTCCCACCCCACACACATGCGGAGACCTCACCTGGCTTAACTTGTCCCTCCAGAGACGAAACCTCCATCATCACTCAACGCCTAGATTTACCTCCACTGTACTCACATCCTACCATACCTTTGTCTGTACATTATGCCCTGAATCTATTCTACCACGCCCAGAAATCTGCTCGTTTTATTATCTGTCCCCAACGCACTAGACGACCAGTTCTTATAACCTTTAGCCGAACCCCTATCCTACTCCTCCTCTGTTCCTCTGGTGATGTAGAAGTTAAACCAGGCCCTGTAGCCCCTAGTTCCACTCGTATTCCCCAGGCGCTATCATTTGTTGACTTCTGTAACCGCAAAAGCCTACGTTTGTTTTATTCACTGTTTTAGCTCACTCTACCAACCCTGATGTCCTAGCTGTGTCTGAATCCTGGCTTAGGATTCAGACAATTCTGACATTTCCATCCCCAACATTTTCCGACAAGAAGGAACTGCCAAATGGGGTGGAGTTGCAATCTACTGCAGAGACAGCCTGCAGAGTTCTGTCATGCCATCCAGGTCTGTGCCCAAACAGTTTAAGCTTCTACTTTTAAAAATCCACCTTTCCAGATATAAGTCTCTCACTGCTGCCGCTTGTTATAGACCCCCTCAGCCCCCAGCTGTGCCCTGGACACCATATGTGAATTAATTGCCCCCCATTTATCTTCAGAGTTTGTACTGTTAGGTGACCTAAACTGGGATATGCTTAACACCCCAGCTGTCCTACAATCTAAGCTAGATGCCCTCAATCTCACAAATTATCATGGAACCCACCAGGTACAACCCTAAATCCGTAAACACGGGCACCCTCATAGATATCATCCTGACCAACCTGCTCTCTAAACACACTTCTGCTGTCTTCAACCAGGATCTCAGCGTTCACTGCCTCATTGCCTGCGTCCGTAATGGGTCCGCGGGCAAACGACCACCACTCATCACTGTCAAACGCTTCCTAAAACACTTCAGCGAGCAGGCCTTTCTAATCAACCTGGCCCGGGTATCCTGGAAGGATATTGACCTCATTCCATCAGTAGAAGACACCTGGTTATTCTTTAACAGTGCTTTCTTCACCATCTTAAATAATAATGCCCCATTCAAAAAAAATATTTACCGGGAATAGATATAGTCCTTGGCTCACTCCAGACCTGACTGCCTTTGACCAGCACAAAAACCTCCTGTGGCGTACTGCATCAGCATCGAATAGCCCCTGCGATATGCAACTTTTCAGGGAAGTTAGGAACCAATATACACAGGCAGTTAGGAAAGCAAAGGCTAGCTTTTTCAAACAGAAATTTGCATCCTGTAGCATAAACTCCAAAAAGTTCTGGGACACTGTAAAGTCCATGGAGAATAAGAGCACATTCTCCCAGCTGCCCACTGCACTGAGGCTAGGAAACACTGTCACCACCGATAAATCTACAATAATCGAGAATTTCAGTAAGCATTTTTCTACGGCTGGCCATGCTTTCCACCTGGCTACCCCTTCCCCGGTCAACAGCTCTGCACCCTGCACAGCAATTTGCATAAGCCTCTCCCATTTCTCCTTCACCCAAATCCAGATAGCTGATGTTCTGAAAGAGCTGCAAAATCTGGACCCCTACAAAATCAGCCGGGCTAGACAATCTGGACCCTCTCTTTCTAAAATGATCCGCCGAAATTGTTGCAACCTCTATTACTAGCCTGTTCAACCTCTCTTTCGTATCGTCTGAGATCCCCTAAAGATTGGAAAGCTGCCGCAGTCATCCCCCTCTTCAAAGGGGGTGACACCCTAGACCCAAACTGTTACAGACCTATATCCATCCTGCCCTGCCTTTCTAAAGTATTCGAAAGCCAAGTCAACAAACAGATCACCGACCATTTCAAATCCCACCGTACCTTCTCTGCTATGTAATCTTGTTTCAGAACTGGTCATGGGTGCACCTCAGCCACGCTCAAGGTCCTAAACGATATCATAACCGCCATCGATAAAAGACAATACTGTGCAGCCGTCTCCATCGACCTGGCCAAGGCTTTCGACTCTGTCAATCACCACATTCTTATCGGCAGACTCAACAGCCTTGGATTCTCAAATGACTGCCTCGCCTGGTTCACCAACTACTTCTCAGATAGAGTTCAGTGTCAAATCGGAGGTCCTGTTGTCCGGACCTCTGGCAGTCTCTATGGGGGTGCCACAGGGTTCAATTCTCGGGCAGACTCTTTTCTCTGTATACATCAATGATGTTGCTCTTGCTGCTGGTGATTCTCTGATCCACCTCTACGCAGACGATACCATTCTGTATACTTCTGGCCCATCTTTGGACACTGTGTTAACTTCTTTGGGATAGGACGCAGCATTTTCACGTTTGGATGAAAAGCGTGCCCAGAGTAAACTGCCCGCTACTCAGGCCCAGTTGCTAATATATGCATAGTATTAGTAGATTTGGATAGAAAACACTCTGAAGTTTCTAAATCTGTTTGAATGAGGTCTTTGAGTATAACAGAACTCATATGGCAGGCGAAAACCTGAGAAAAATCCAACAATAAATGGGAAATCTGAGGTTTGTAGTTTTTCAACTCATCGCCTATCGAATATACAGTGTCTATGGGGTCATATTGCACTTCCTAAGGCTTCCACCAGATGTCAACAGTCTTTAGAACCTTGTTTGATGCTTCTACTGTAAAGGAGGGGGAATGGGAGCTGAATGAGTCAGAGGCCTGCCAGAGTGGCATGAGCTGACCACGCGCGTTCACGTGAGAGCGACCTGCGTTCCATTGCAATTCTAAAGACAAAGGAATTCCTCGGTTGGAACATTATTGAAGATTTATGTTAAAAACATCCTAAAGATTGAATTTATACATCGTTTGACATGTTTCTACGGACTGTAACGGAACTTTTTGACTTTTCGTCTGGACCTAATGATCGCGCGTCATGAATTTGGATTTGTGACCTCAAGGCGCGAACAACAAGGAGGCATTTGGACATAAATGATGGACTTTATCGAACTAAACCAACATTTACTATGGAACTGGGATTCCTGGGAGTGCATTCTAATGAAGATCATCAAAGGTGAATATTTATAATGCTATTTCTGACTTCTGTTGATTCCGCAACATGGCGGGTATATGTTTGGCTTGTTTTGGTCTCTGAGTGTCGTACTCAGATTATTGCATGGTTTGCTTTTTCCGTAAAGCTTTTTTGAAATCTGACAAAGCGGTTGCATTAAGGAGAAGTATATCTATAATTCTGTGCATAATACTTGTATCTTTTATCAAAGTTTATTTTGAGTATTTCTGTGATTTGATGTGGCTCTGTGCAAATTCACGGGATGTTTTGAGGCAAAGCCAAATGTAAACAGAGGTTTTTGGATATAAATATGAACTTGATCGAACAAAACATACATGTATTGTGTAACATGTTGTCCCGGGAGTGTCATCTGACGAAGAATATCAAAGGTTAGTGATTCATTTTATCTCTATTTCTGCTTTTTGTGACTCCTCTCTTTGGTTGGAAAATCACTGTATGCTTTCTGTGACTAGTTGCTGACCTAACATAATGATATCTTGTGCTTTCACCGAAAAGCCTTTTTGAAATCGGACACTGTGGTTGGATTAATGAGAATTTTATCTTTAAAATGGTGTCTAATACTTGTATGCTTGAGAAATTTGAATTATGAGATTTCTGTTGATTGACTTTGGCGCCCTGCAATTTCATTGGCTGTTGGCGAGGGGTTCCGCTAGCAGAACCTCGTTCTCAGACAGGTTAACAAACCCCTAGATGAGGTTCAATGCCATACAACTCTCCTTCCGTGACCTCCAACTGCTCTTAAATGCAAGCAAAACTAAATGCATGCTCTTCAACCGATCTCTGCCCACACCCGCCCGCCTAGCATTACTACTCTGGACGGTTCTGACTTTGAATATGTGGACAACTACAAATACCTAGGTGTCTGGTTAGACTGTAAACTCTCCTTCCAGACTCATATTAAGCATCTCCAATCCAAAATTAAATCTAGAATCGGCTTCCTATTTCGCAACAAAGCATTCTTCACTCATGCTGCCAAACATACCCTCGTAAAACTGACTATCCTACCGATCCTTGACTTCGGCGATATCATTTACAAAATAGCCTCCAACATTACTCAGCAATTTGGATGCAGTCTATCACAGTGCCATCTGTTTTGTCACCAAAGCCCCATATACTACCCACCACTGCGACCTGTATGCTCTCGTTGGCTGGCCCTCACTACTTATACGTAGCCAAACCCACTGGCTCCAGGTCATCTATAAGTCTTTGCTAGGTAAAGCCCCGCCTTATCTCAGCTCACTGTTCACCATAGTAGCACCCACTCGTAGCATGCGCTCCAGAGAACTTGTTCTCAACTGGCCTACCTGGTTAAATAAAGGTGGACATTTCTTTTATGAATAGTGAAAAGTGATGTGATAGCTAGACAGCCCACTTGCTAAATAATCATGGATTATGATAAGGGATAACCTATAGGTGCTGCACAAGCAACTTGCCTATTACTAGTAGACAAGTAGGGTCATTATCTACGCTGCCAGCCCTCTCCCGCTAGAATGAACGATATGTATCTTCTATCGATCTATTGATAGGACAGGCGCAGTCACAAAGTGAGCGATGACAGGAAAACACGGCTGGTTTGACAGTCTGCCGTATGTCCCGCCTCCCGGTACCTGGGTGTGTGTGTGTGTGTGTGTTGTGTACACTGTGGTTACAGTCACGTGTTTTTACACAGAGGCAGAGAACATGGATGATCCTTCAACGTCTTGGTATTTTCCGTGCTTCATATGCAGCCAGCGAGTGGTAGCGCATAGGCTATTTACTGTGTTTTGACAGACAGAAAGCTGGACCGGTTGATTAAAAGGTGTGGAACAGACTGAATACAGCTGGACCGGTTGATTAAAAGGTGTGGAACAGACTGAATAAAAGCTGGACCGGTTGATTAAAAGGTGTGGAACAGACTGAATACAGCTGGACCGGTTGATTAAAAGGTGTGGAACAGACTGAATAAAAGCTGGACCGGTTGATTAAAAGGTGTGGAACAGACTGAATACAGCTGGACCGGTTGATTAAAAGGTGTGGAACAGACTGAATAAAAGCTGGACCGGTTGATTAAAAGGTGTGGAACAGACTGAATACAGCTGGACCGGTTGATTAAAAGGTGTGGAACAGACTGAATACAGCTGGACCGGTTGATTAAAAGGTGTGGAACAGACTGAATAAAAGCTGGACCGGTTGATTAAAAGGTGTGGAACAGACTGAATACAGCTGGACCGGTTGATTAAAAGGTGTGGAACAGACTGAATACAGCTGGACCGGTTGATTAAAAGGTGTGGAACAGACTGAATACAGCTGGACCGGTTGATTAAAAGAACGTGACAGGTGAAATTAAGAATGCGATCTGCTTTATATCCTAAAGTATTGCACACGTGGAGTTGACTGCAGGTATTTACTTAAAGAGTAGCTCCAAATATAAAAATGTATTAAAAAAATTAAAATTAGTACATTTCAGCGGGATTGAAAAACCATCCCGTGGCCATTTCCAAATATCCGGTATACTGCCCAACCCTAGTGTGTCTAACACAGAGTTTTGGGGTATTGGGTGCAGGCCTGCGGGCGGGGTGTGTGTGTGTGTGTGTGTGTGTGTGTGTGTGTGTGTGTGTGTGTGTGTGTGTGTGTGTGTGTAGTGTTTTGGGGTGTTGGGGGCAGGCCTGCGGGGCGGTGTGTGTGTACTCACAGTGTGTTTGGGTATCGGGGGCAGGCCAGCGGGACTGTGTGTGTCTGCTTCTTCCTTCAGTAGGTGGTCAGTTCTCATGTAGGAGTTATAGAGGCCGTCACCATGCCGCGCTGGTGGACACAACAACACAGGTCAGAGGTCACGCTCTGGATCAACTTCATTGACATTAACAATATAATCAGAGACATTTGTAATAAATAAATTGGTCTAACAGGAGCCCTCATATTGAAACAGTAACCTAACAGACATACACTGGAGTACACCTTTCGACCCTCGGAAATGCCTCAAATCGTTGGAGCATGGACTCTACAAGGTGTCGAAAGCGTCCCGGTACCGCAATATCAACTGTCCCAAACTTAACTTGAACCAATCCCAAAATTGAAACACGTGTTTTTTTTTGTGTTGTTAATATGCCAACATGGGTCTAGATCATTTACAATGCTTTTAAAGTAAAGTATTTCAGTCTATATTACATCAACTTCATTTGTTAATTAACATAAAACTGTTTTACATCTTAATGAAAACAAAAAAAACATCCATTACATTATTAGAAAGTAGAATGTATTAATTGAACATGCTAACCACATGTATACAATATACAGTACCAGTCAAAAGTTTGGGCACACCTACTGATTTCTTTATTTTCTACATTGTAGAATAATAGTGAAGACATCAAAACTATAAAATAACACATATGGAATCAGTCTCAAGAAAGTTTGGCTACATTTTCAGGCTCCTCCCTTATGTCAGCATTGGTCTGGACATGACAGGCTGTAGCCAATAGGCATAGGCTATCACCTACACATCGACGTAAAGGCTAATTACTTATGTACATTTACATACAATTTTGTTTTTCTTCACAGAATACCTATTGTTTTTCATTTTTAAAAACAATTTACTTAGCAATTTTAGTTAATGGCCTTGCAGCCCTGGCAGAAGGCCCTGGCAGAAGGCCTTGGTGCCCTGGCAGAAGGCCCTGGCAGAAGGCTCTGGCAGAAGGCCCTGGTGCCCTGGCAGATCGGGCACTTAACTGGTACCTAGAGCAAAACAACCGACATGTAAGTGTCCGTGGGAGTCTCAACTTTCCACAGAGGTGTCATATTAGTGTGTAGAACAAACTGTTTGGACGCTACAGACAGAAGTTGTACAAAGAGTCTGTACCAACTTCAGACGAGTCCTGTGATGATTGTGTGTGTGTGTGTGTGTGGGGGGGGGGGGTGTAGAGCAAAACTGAGAGTCTCATCTTTCTACAGAGTGCTAGTTTGCAGGCCAAACCAGTTGGAGACTACAGACGTTTTCGTGAGAAGACCGATTTTCAGGATGTCTCAGTCTGACAAACATCGCTCTACCTCTGCCATCTTTCACCACAGATACGGGGAAGGGGCCATACCGGCGCATGCGGTGGATTGAGAAGCAGCCCATGCAACAAAAAAAAAAGATCTGTAGATTAAACAGATGGGGATTTTTGCATTATGTTAATTTGATTTCCGCAGAGCCACTTATAATAACAAGATTTCAGGCCTGTAGTTCCCCCCCCCCCCCCCCCCCCCCCCCCAATAACACCTCATCTGTGTGCAGGTCTAAGGTGACACACATAGTCACGCACACTGTGGCGTATCATAAATCAGACCCTTTCCGGTTATCAGATCCCTTCCGTATTAAGGACTCTATTTCTGATCACACCTGTGTCTGTGTTCCATCGCTTCAACGTGGATGCACAGAACAAAACGGCGCAGACAGACAGACAAGCGGAAAGATGCTGCCGTCACAGTAGCATCTGCTAGCCCCATTAATAGGCCAATAATAGGCCTACCACTTTCAGCAACCTTATTAAGCACCTGGCTAAGCCAGTCTGGGCTATGATTGGGGTTGGCCGGTTCATGCTAGTAATAGCGTTAACCCATAGAGAGCTGTGGGGTTAGTTAGCATTTGCCAATAGGGAGCTGTGGTGCTAGCATTATCCCATAGAGAGCTATGGGGCTAGTTAGCATTAGCTAATAGGGATCCGTGGAATTCACCTGCTAGCATTAACCCATAGACCAGGGGTCTCCAACAGGTAGATCAGGAGCTACCAGTAGTCCGCAGCCCACCTATAAGTAGCTCGCCAATCATTTCTGAGAGTACATGCATTTTTACATCACAAGCCGTCTCAAAGATCCCGGCTATTTTCCAATCAAAACCACATCGACATTATCCCACCCCTGCTTAGCCACTATTGGCGTAAAAAGTCAAAACGTAACAATATCTGCCAATTAATTTCCAGCAATATTGCCCGTCTGTCTGTTGCACGCGTTGGTCTTTTACTCTGTATGTAGCCAGTTAGCGATGCTAATCATTTCCCCCGAAAACCTAACTCAATTAAAAGTTAACTGCAAAGTAGGCTTACATGACAGAAGTATAGCATGATTACTTGTTTTAATTGGGTGGCCATTGTTTTGCAAACTCTTGCCATGGCATTTGCTGCAGCAGTAGGCCTAAACATCAGCAGAAACATCGCTTGACTGACACATTCCTCTCCTCCTAGATGCGCAATTACAGGGAATTACACTCAAAACTAAATGTTAGTTTCTGTCCTTCTGAGTCCATGTTAGTTTCTCTCCTTTAAAAAAAACGTCTTCTGATGTGATTTAAGCTTTGACATGGACTCAGAACATTCATTTTCATTGTTTCTCTAGGGAATAATTGTAATATTGAGAGTAAAAAGAAAATCCCAAACCAAGAAAAATAAAACTGACTTCGGTTTTAACAGTTTAGTTAGCGTTAGCCCTAAGAGAGCAATCTTAGCTAGTGTTAGCCCCATAGATAACTGTGTCGCTAAGTTAGCGTTAGCCCCATAGAAAGCTGTGTAGCTAGCTATCGTTAGCCCCATAGATAACTGTGTCCCTAAGTTAGCCCCATAGAAAGCTGTGTAGCTAGCTATCGTTAGCCCCATAGATAACCGTGTCGCTAAGTTAGCGTTAGCCCCATAGAAAGCTGTGTAGCTAGCTATCGTTAGCCCCATAGAGAACCGTGTCGCTAAGTTAGCGTTAGCCCCATAGAAAGCTGTGTAGCTAGCTATCGTTAGCCCCATAGATAACTGTGTCGCTAAGTTAGCGTTAGCCCCATAGAAAGCTGTGTAGCTAGCTATCGTTAGCCCCATAGATAACCGTGTCGCTAAGTTAGCGTTAGCCCCATAGAAAGCTGTGTAGTTAGCTATCGTTAGCCCCATAGATAACTGTGTCGCTAAGTTAGCGTTAGCCCCATAGAAAGCTGTGTAGCTAGCTATCGTTAGCCCCATAGAGAACCGTGTCGCTAAGTTAGCGTTAGCCCCATAGAAAGCTGTGTAGCTAGCTATCGTTAGCCCCATAGATAACCGTGTCGCTAAGTTAGCGTTAGCCCCATAGAAAGCTGTGTAGTTAGCTATCGTTAGCCCCATAGATAACTGTGTCGCTAAGTTAGCGTTAGCCCCATAGAAAGCTGTGTAGCTAGCTATCGTTAGCCCCATAGAGAACCGTGTCGCTAAGTTAGCGTTAGTGAAACGGACATCAATCAGTGTATTGCTATCAGTTAAGTTAGAGTTAGCCCTAAGAGAGCCATGTTAGCTAGTGATAACCATAGAGAGATGTAGGGTTAGTTAGAGCTGTGTTGCAGTGTCAACAGACACTGTGTTACTGTGTTGGGGGGGGGGGTACAATACACACGAAAGCGTGCATGAAAGCGGGGTAAAGACTGTGTGTTCAGCACTTTACACACAGTATGCACATTCACTCTGGCCCCAAACATTACTACTGAAACTTCCCCATAACATAACTCAAACCAAAAGGGTTGGCGTCAATTTCATGTGAATGGCACTGTTGTTATGGAAAAAACGTAGCTATTTAGCAAACACAACGCCTGTGTTTGTGTGCGGAGGTGGTGGTCCAGGAGGGACAAACACCACAGAGAGTAGAGCGAAGGGAACACCCCAGAAACGTGTCAGATCACGTGTCATAAACCAGACTAATAACAATGGTCCAACAGCGTAGACAGACTGCTGGCTAGACTGTAGCTGACTCAACTAGAACTAGCTAGACTGCCTGTCTGTTCATACAGAACTACTGAGAGATAACTAGTTATTTGATAAAACTATTGACTTGCCTAGTAAGCTAAATACTTTCTTCTTTTTTAATATGATGCAAAGACCTGCAAAGAAACATGAGTTCAGCACATGTTCCAGTGTAGACTGGCTCTGGAGTAGAGTACTTACAGACATGCAGGAGAGTCTAGTGTTTGTCTGATCAATGGACACAGAGTTGCAACTGTCAGAAAACAATTTGTTTCCCTCCACTGAGTGGAACTGATCAATGCTATTATGACATCACAGTCTACAGGGCTCCACAGTGCTCCCCTTTTGGGGGCATACGCTCCTAAATATTTTGCTGTGCAACATAGAATTTTAAATTTGGTAGCACCAGTGCCCTTATTGCGGCTTTAATACCTCAAACATTTGTGTAATGTGCGCCTTCATTTGTCACCGTAGAGCCCTGGTCTGCCTGACAATCAGACTCCGATACCTCTGGTTCAGTCTAAGATTAATGGTATACAATTTGCTTGGAAAAACTTCCACGCACAAGCTATAAAGCCAGAATGTTACATTTTTATTTGTATTTTTTATGTACCGGTTGTTCCTTGCGGTTGGTCTTTTTGCAGGTAGGAAGCGCTGGTATTTGAATTCATATTTCTATCACCAGAAGCATGTGGAGAACCATGTAAACACATATGCATGAGCTCTGCAAACATACATGTATTTTCCTCTTGTGTACATGCTTCAGGTCTTCAAATCTGAACGCACTACCAGCGCTTTGAAAAGTTCATGCAATTATACTTTCCTGTGGATATATAGTCTCACATTCCTACCTGCAAAAGGACCAACCGCACAGACAACCAGTGAAGTATCATTTTACTCAGCATTCTGTCTTGTAGAGGTCATGAGAGGAAACTTACCTGATCCAAAACACTCATTTCTGCCTGACGACGTAGAATTCTAATGCACTTCCTCTTCGGTGGAGTGTAACAGCGGTTGGCATATAATTACGTTGCATTACCGCCTCCAACTTAACTATAGTATATATCCATTACACTTTGTGATACAAAAAAATAATAATAATACTAATATATAGTGCATTCGTTAAGTATTCAGACCCCTTGACTTTTTCCCACATTTTGTTACGTTACAGCCTTATCCTAAAATTTATTATTTTTTAATCAGCCTATCCACATTATCCCATAATGACAAAGTGAAAACAGGTTTTTAGAAATGTTTGCAAAGATTAAAAACAGAAATACCTTATTTACATAAGTATTCAGACCCTTTGCTATGAGACTCGAAATTGAGCTCAGGTGCATCCTGTTTCCATTGATCATCCTTGAGATGTTTCTACAACTTGATTGGACTCCACCTGTGGTCAATTCAATGGACATGATTTGGAAAGGTACACCTGTCTATATAAGGTCCCACAGTTGACAGTGCATGTCAGAGCAAAAACCAAGCCATGAGGTCGAAGGAATTGTCTGTAGAGCTCCTAGACATAATTGTGTCGAGGCACAGATCTGGGGAAGGGTACCAAAAACATTTCTGCAGCATTGAAGGTCCCCAAGAACACAGTGGGCTCCATCATTCTTAAATGGAAGAAGTTTGGAACCACCAAGACTCTTCCTAGAGCTGGCCGCCCAGCCAAACTGAGCAATCAGGGGAGAAGGGCCTTGGTCAGGGAGGTGACCAAGAACCCGATGGTCACTGACAAAGCTCCAGAGTTTCTCTGTGGAGATGGGAGAACCTTCCAGAAGGACAACCATCTCTGCAGAACTCCACCAATCAGGCCTTTATAGTAGAGTGGCCAGAGGGAAGTCACTCCTCAGTAAAAGGCACATGACAGCCCACTTGGAGTTTGCCAAAAGGCACCTAAAGACTCTCAGACCATGAGCAACAATATTCCGTCCTGCTGAAACCAAGATTGAACTCTTTGGCCTGAATGCCAAGCACCCCTACAGTGAAGCATGGCGGTGGTAGCATCATGCTGTGGGGATGATTTTCAGCGGCAGGGACTGGGAGACCAGTCAGGATCGAGGGAAAGATGAACAGCACAGAGAGGTCCTCGATGAAAACCTGCTCCAGAGCGCTCAGGACCTCAGACTGGGGCGAAGGTTCACCTTCCAACAGGACAATGACCCTAAGCACACAGCCAAGACAATGCAGGAGAGGCTTCGGGACAAGTCTCTGAATGACCTTGAGTGTCCCAGCCAGAGCCCAGACTTGAACCCAATCGAACAACTCTGGAGAAACCAAAAAATAGCTGTGCCGTGACACACCCCCATCCAACTTGACAGAACTTGAGAGGATCTGCAGAGAAGAACGGGAGAAACTCCCCAAATACAGGTGTGCCAAGCTTGTAGCGTCATACCCAAGAAGACTCGAGGCTGTAATCGCTGCCAAAGGTGCTTCAAAAAAGTAACTGAGTAAAGGGTCTGAATACTTATGTAAATGTGATATTTCAGTTGATTTAATACACTGGCAAACATTTCCAAAAACCTGTTTTTTCTTTGTTATTATGGGGTATTGCGTGTAGATTGGGGGACACACAATTTAATACATTTTAGAATAAGGCTGTAACCTAACAAAATGTGGAAAAAGTCAAGGGGTCTGAATACTTTCCTCAGTTGTATTGATGTCTCCTAGATTTAGGACACTTCAAAACCGTGTTTCTTATTTTTTTTTGCCGAGTGCTGAAGTGCGGAAAAATATTTTACCCTCCGGTTGCAACACTTACTACCAAGTTCCAAACTGCCTCTGGAAGCATCATCAGCACAATAACTTATCGGGAGCTTCATGAAATGGGTTTCCATGGCCGAGCAGCCGCACACAAGCCTAAGATCACCATGCGCAATGCCAAGCTTAGGCTGGAGCGTTGTAAAGCTCGCCGCCATTGGACTCTGGAGCAGTGGAAACGCGTTCTCTGGAGTAATGAATCAAGCTTCACCATCTGGCAGTCAGACGGACAAATCTGTGTTTGGCGGATGCCAGGAGAACACTACCTGCCCCAATGAATAGTGCCAACTGTAAAGTTTGGTGGAGGAGGAATAATGGTCTGGGGCTGTTC
This sequence comes from Salvelinus namaycush, assembly GCF_016432855.1. Classification (NCBI taxonomy): domain Eukaryota; kingdom Metazoa; phylum Chordata; class Actinopteri; order Salmoniformes; family Salmonidae; genus Salvelinus; species Salvelinus namaycush. Next base: position 57,312,437 of record NC_052326.1, on the reverse strand, counting down.
GATGAGCAGGTGACCACATTCTTGAAAATACACTACGTGAGCAAAAGTAAGCAACAGTCCTTGACTCCAGAGCTATTTGAGATGATCAACTGTCTTGAACCATGGAAACAAAATAACTCAGGGACAAATGTTACATTTGCGTTCAACAAAATGGCTAGCTAACAAATGATGGCCGGTGAAATGCCACTGTGTGCAATAACTGATACTAGAATCACATCTATCCTGATGCCTAGTCCCTTTACCCTGCTTTCATGTACATATCTGAAATACCTCCCACCTCTACACATTGATCTGGTACTCCCTGTATATAACTCCATTCTTGTGTATTTCATTGTATTCCTTGTGTTACTAACTTATTGTATAATTATTTCTAAACTCTGCATCGTTAGAAAGGGCTCGTAAGCAAGCATTTCACGGTAACGTCTACACCAGTTGTATCCGGCGCATGTGACAAATAGAATTTGCTTTGAGTACATTAATGTAACGTTGCAGTAAGTACATTAGAACACAGTACGAAGCCAGTTATAATCAGTTAATTACCTGCTGTTATGGGGCCTTCTGCTTTTCTCTGTAATACCATCATGATTGCAGTTTAACGTTGAAGCCAGCATCCGAGGTGGAAGTTAAAAATCTTTAGTAAAAACAACCGTATAAAAAAAAACTAGCCAACACTTGGCTAGTTATAATAAAATACTTAAGAGTAAAGCTTGTATCACTTGCAATTCGTGCTCGTGTTGCTAGCTCAAGGGATCCAAAATATACCCTGCTAGCCAACTTTGTTGGATGAAATATAGCTAACGTTACATAAGTTGGTTTAATATAGCTTTCCTCACTTGCTCAACTTAATATTCTAGCTAGGACTCTCTACCTACACAATCTGACCTTGTTCTCGTCCTAAAACCATGGCTTTGCCAACTCGCTAGCCCTGCAGTCTGAAAAAGTTCCAGCGATGGGGGTCGTTTCTCGTTTCCGTCAGCTAACGTTAGCACAGCCACAAAAACACACGTCCGAGTGAGCAAACGCTAAATTACTCCGACTGTCCAAAATAGTTTGAGTCCCAAAATGACAGCTTAGCTGTCTGACCCGTGTGGCCCTCGCCTTTCTCTGTCGGTTGATTACTATATCCACCCAGAGAACCATTCCCATAAGGAAAAATCTCGAGTGTACTTTGCGGTGAATGACTAGTTAGCAATATAACTAGTGAGCTTCTGCTTCGATCGGCCCAGGGTTCGTCCTCCTTCCGGAATGCTTGGGAAGCTGTTTTCGCTTGAGAGGGGTTATCGTCGGTTAGCTAGCTAACGTTACCTCAACTCTGGGCAAAAGCCCCGTTCTCGTTGAATTCAGAGACGCTGGCGTCTCTTTCGGGTAATAATGTAATGTCCTCAGTGCGTTAGCGCCGTTAAAACGACTTATGTTTTAACCAGTCTTGTCAGCAGCAGGAGCTCCTATTTTTGATGTGATTGTCTGGTTTGTTGCTAAGGGCGTCTTCGCCGTGTGTTTCGAGTAGCGTCATTAAACAGGTGGTAGGCTAGAGTGAGGCGGGGTTAAAGCGGCGCCATCTTGGCTCAAAGTAACAGGGTGTTTCCCCCAACGTCCCATTGTTGTTACTATCCAGTGGTGTCTACATGGATATCGTGGCCATCCGAGTTCCTAGCTACATTAAGCAAGAAGACGGATAACGATCCGTGTACGTAGTGATGGGAAACCGAGGCTTTCTGAAGGCTTCCGAGCTTTCACCAAATTGTGTCGGGAAACGGTTCATTTACTCGCAGCTTCATTAGCGGTTCACAATGCACATTAGTGACATCTGCTGGTCAGCAATAAGCGCTTGTAAGATTCATGTTTCCCCCTGTAATTTTCATCAAAACTGTGGCGCAGCGGTAAACTGTTTTAATAGTCCATAATCAGTTGGAATACCAGGCTCGAATATTATATCGTGCTGCCCTTTTTGCCTTCAAGTTGACTAATCTTCAAAGTGATTTGAATGATTTGAACAACAAGGCAGAATGTGTGCTTTCCAGTGGCGACCCGTTATTCAGGGCAGGTGATTTGAGCACCACATTTTTGCAAAAATAAATAAAATATTAATACGTGTCACATATAAGTTTGCAAACAATGTAAAAACAAATATATATTTTGAGTTAATAAAGCTGCATACAAACACGGTCTCTTTTTTGTTTTCTTGAGTAAGGCAGCTCCAAAGTGCAGGTGTTTCAGCCTCGCTCAGTGCTTTCTGTGGTGGTGGGGCAAGCCAGCAGAAAATACAGAGCGTTGCGCCGTGATTGGCTCAGTGTTCTGTCACTCATGGGGACACTACATCACAGCTAAGTCCAAGGTTAGACCTAGAACATTCTAGCCCCTTGGGTGCTGCCATAGAGTTACATTAGAAGTGCCCATCCAAGAAGGCTCAAGGTCATTGGCCACAGATAAAATGACTTCAAATCACCTTATATGTACAGTAGATTTGATTGGACTGACCATGTCAACATCATACTTTCAAAATCTTAGCTAGTAGTCATCATCATGAATCAAGTCGACAACCTACTGGCTAATCTTTTTTAATCCTTGTTATATGAAGATAGATAATGAAGAGAAATGATAGATAAAAACATATCGGTGCTCATTGGCCATAAACATTACACAACAAGTTGGAAATCGCAAATTCAACAATGAGTGGTTTGGATGGAATCAGTGGCTAACTGCAAGCATTGCAAAGCAATCACTAGCCTGCTATTCAGTGGAGTGGCTGTGTGGTCCCAAATCTGGGATTAAGGGTCTCTTTTTCAAGTTTAAAATGACAAACATTCAACATTGGCCATGCTGTCAATGAAGCATGATTTGTTCTGCGCCCAAAACAACTGTTAACTCGGAACTGCAAAAACTTGACAACAGTGAGTTCAAGACAACTGGGAAGTCGGGAATAAACGAGCTCCGACTTGGAAAATACGTTTTGAATGGTCATCGAACTCGGAATTGTAAATCCGGCCTCTTTCTAGAGCTACGACCTGAAGATCAATGATGTCATCATGATTAGACTTTTTCAGAGTTCCCAGTTGTTTTGAAAGCACCATAAATCCAGAGAATGCCAGACTTTGATGAAAATTTGCCCACGAAGGACCGCTGCGCCACCTTCCTTTTCAAGTGAGTCCAAAAATGTATTGTGTGCTGCTGCATAAATGGTGTAATATGCCAGGGAGATGTGTATACCGTAGCTAAGAAAGTAATACTAAGTGTATGTTGTGTAGTAAGCTGTTAGTAGCCCATGTGCCTCACCCTAATCATTTGTTCTTAACTTCACCTACTGTTCTGACTTGGTGGTGCACATGTAGCCTATAACCTGTTTTAGAGAAATGTAATGATTGAATATTCTAAGATCTTTCATTGTCTGCTTATATGCCCCCTTTATTTATCCTACGGTTCTGACCTGGTGTACAGGGAGAACACTGTAAGAACGGCCCATGTTCTGAATTCTGTCCCTGTACATTTCAAAAGTGCTAAACAAATAGTTATATTGACTACGTCTGTCCTAGCTCGCTCATTAATGTCTTCATCGAAATTATGGATTGCCTCTTATCTGCTTGTCGTCCCCTAATGCAATAGTTTGTACATATTAATTGTCATTAGAAATCACATTTATTTAAGCAAGTCAGCCATATCAGCTATGTTTTTTTTAAAGGCAGTAAATGAGGCCGAATGAACTGTTTTGCTGCCAGACAAGGCTCCGCTGATAGCCAGGTGTATCAGCGGTAAGATGTTGGGACAGCTTTATGTAGGCAGTTTGTGGGCACCGTTTGTCACCTTTATAGTGCAATTAATGTATTGTTTAGTGTTGTGTTGTTGTGGATTTGCTGGCATGAATCTCACTTTCTTTCTTTTTTTACCCCAACAAGATTCACATGCTAAAATCGCCACTGGTGCTTTCACATAAAAAAAAACATTTTCAAAATAGTGTGCCTTCAACAGGATTCGACTCTTACCCTCACGTCCCTGAATGTTCAATAGTTCCATACTCTTCTTTTTCTTCTTTAGTATAATGGCTTTCGCAACAATTATATGTGCATTCCGTCATCTACTGTACAGGTGGATAATAAGGATTCAAAAAGGAAAAAATGAGGGTAAAAAGTTATTAAAAAATTCCATACAAACTACCAGTAACTAAATGTTAATTAAACTAAATCAGCTTTTCCGTTTTAATCAGGTCCCTACACAGGCTCAGAGGGATCCTGTGATGGCGGGACATTTCCTGGCGACAGTACTGATCTGTTTCACCTGTCCTTGTGATTGTCTCCACCACCTCCAGGTGTTGCCCATCTTCCCCATTATCCCCTGTGTATTTAAACCTGTGTTCTCTGTTTGTCTGTTGCCAGTTCGTCTTGTCTGTCAAGTCAACCAGCGTTTTGTCTCAGCTCCTGCTTTTCCCCAGTCTCTCTTTTTCTCGCCCTCCTGGTCGACCTCTGCCTGCCTTGACCTGTCGTTTGCCTGCCCCATCTCCTCCCAAGGAGCCACCATTGGTAGGCACGAGGAGTTGCTTTGCGGTCTGATGGAAAGGTTCCAGGCCGTGGCCGAACGTCACGACCTAGCTTTGGACACATTGCGGGAGCAATTCCGTGGGTTGCCTACTAGGCAGCCTACCACGAAGGTAACCTCCCAGCCCCTCAGTAAACCGGCTGGGTAGCAGCGGCGTCACCCCGGTTTCCCGGGAACCCTGCTTACTTCCCCCGGAGCACTACGATGGAGACAGAACCTGCCGGGCCATTCTCTCCCAGTGCTAACTCTTTTTTGAGCTGCAGCCTTCTTCGTTCCCCTCGGACCGCTCGAGGATAGCGTATATCATTACGCTGATGTCCGGGAGGGCACTCGCCTGGGCCACGGCTGTGTGGGAGCAACAATCCGCCATCTGCCTCAGTCTGGAGGTGTTCGTGGCGGAGGTGAGAAAAGTTTGAGGCTCCGGTGTCTGGGAGAGAGGCTGCCCAGAGGTTACTCCAGCTTCGGCAGGACTCCATCAGTGTGGCAGACTATGCGGTGGATTTCCGTGCGCCAGCAGCGGAGGGTTCCTGGAACCCGGAAGCGCTGTTCGACACGTTCCTGCACGGAGTATCGGAGGAAGTAAAGGACGAGCTTGCAGCCCGGGAACTACCGAAGGATCTTGACTCACTCATCGCTTTGACCATCTGGATCGATGGACGGCTACGGGAACGTAGGAGGGAGAAGCGGTCTGATTGCGGGCCCAATCGCTCACTCAAGGATCCCACCTTGCATCTAATGGACTGGTGTCTACGTCCCCGAGAGGATCCGAGTTTACCCGAGTTCCTTCAAGAGCCTCCGAAGACTGCCGATTTACCTCTTCCCGAGCTGATGCAGCTCGGCAGGGCTAGGCCGTCTCCAGCCGACCGCGTACGCAGACTTAACAGAGTTGTCTGTATTGCGATACTGCCGGTCATTATATGTCTACCTGTCCCTTCATGAGACCTAGCTCGTTGGTAGGAATGAGTACTCTGGTGGGTCTTAAGGACAATTTAGCTTCTCCCCTTACTCATCCCCCTCTCCATGCCACCCTGCTATGACCAGTCCAAGTCTCTCCAGATACTCATCGATTCGGGGGCCGATATGAGTCTGATGGACGTTACCCTGGCGTCCGAGCAAGGCATCACCACTCAACCCCTCTCCATTCCCATGAATGTTAGAGCGCTGGACGGGTGTTCTATAGGCCGGGTCACCCACCATACCACCCCCATCAACCTACGAGTGTCGAGGAACCACAGTGAGACGATCCAATTCCTGCTAATTGAGTCTCCGCAGGTTCCTGTGGTATTGAGACTCTCTTGGCTCCAGTGACACAATCCCTCGATTGACTGGTCTACTGGTTCCTTGAGAGCTGGAGCCCATTCTGCCACACTCATTGCCTGAAATCATCTCTGCCTGCCCCGGGACATCTTCCTGGGTGCTTGGAAATTGCCCTGGACCTCTCCGCCATTCCAGCGGAGTACCAGGAGTACCAGGACCTCCGGAGTGGTTCTGTAAGGCCCATGCCACTTCGCTTCCGCAGCACTGACCGGTACCCAAGGATGTTAAGCCTGATGCGCCCCGCGGTTACACCCCTGGAAGCCAAGACCTTTCCCCCCCTGCTCCAAGATTAGTAGCCCCTCTGCTGTTTGTCCTCTGTTGGCCAGCACCCTCTGTATACTTCCTACTTTTCATGTGTCAAGATGTAAACCCATGTCTCACAGCCCTTTGTCTCCTGTTTCCAGGGCCACCTTTCTCCCCCGTCTCATCGACGGCCAACCGGCGTACAGGGTAAGATGTCTCCTGAAGGTTCGACCTCGGGGTTTCCAGTACCTGGTTGACTGAAAAAATCTGTCGTTCTGCCCCTGAACAAGGCAGTTAACCCACTGTTCCCCGGTAGGCTGTCATTGTAAATAATAAGTTGTTCTTAACTGACTTACCAGGATAAATTTAAAAAAAATCGTATTACTTCTGTGGATAATGTCTGTTCTCTGTCTACTCTGAAACTCACTTCTTCTTTGAGATTTGGTTGGTCCAGCTTTTAGGTGCATACCCTGCCTACTGGTGTGTGAGGCCATTCACAGCCTACCTACATTATACTTTTAGATACAATAATACAACATCGGGAAAAAGGACAAATAAAATGGCCCTACCACCTATTAGCCCTCTAAAACCCACCACCCATTCCACTATATAACCCTACCACCCATTCCACTATTTTACCCACCACCCATTCCACTATATAACCCTACCACCCATTCCACTATATAACCCACCACCCATTCCACTATATAACCCTACCACCCATTCCACTATATAACCCTACCACCCATTCCACTATATAACCCTACCACCCATTCCACTATATAACCATACCACCCATTCCACTATTTAACCCCACCACCCATTCCACTATTTAACCCTACCACCCATTCCACTATATAACCCTACCACCCATTCCACTATATAACCATACCACCCATTCCACTATATAACCCTACCACCCATTCCACTATATAACCCTACCACCCATTCCACTATATAACCATACCACCCATTCCACTATATAACCCTACCACCCATTCCACTATATAACCCTACCACCCATTCCACTATATAACCATACCACCCATTCCACTATATAACACACCACCCATTCCACTATTTAACCCTACCACCCATTCCACTATTTAACCCTACCACCCATTCCACTATTTAACCCTACCACCCATTCCACTATTTAACCCTACCACCCATACCACCCACTCATATCTCCCTCACTAACTTTAAGCACCAGCTGTCAGAGCAGCTCACAGATCACTGCACCTGTACATAGCCCATCTGTAAACAGTCCATCTATCTACCTACCTCATCCCCATACTGTATTTATTTATTTGTCTTGCTCCTTTGCACCCCAGTATCTCTACTTGCACATTCATCTTCTGCACATCTACCATTCCAGTGTTTAATTGCTATATTGTAATTACTTCGCCACCATGGCCTATTTAAATAAAGGTGTTCTCAACTGGCCTACCTGGTTAAATAAAGGTGTTCTCAACTGGCCTACCTGGTTAAATAAAGGTGTTCTCAACTGGCCTACCTGGTTAAATAAAGGTGTTCTCAACTAGCCTACCTGGTTAAATAAAGGTGAAATAAAAAAATGTAAAAAGAAATGTTGTGCTGCTATTTTTATTGACTTGGCCAAAGCTTTTGATACGGTAGACCATTCCATTCTTGTGGGCCGGCTAAGGAGTATTGGTGTCTCTGAGGGGTCTTTGGCCTGGTCTGCTAACTACCTCTCTCAAAGAGTGCAGTGTATAAAGTCAGAACATCTGCTGTCTCAGCCACTGCCTGTCACCAAGGGTGTACGACCCTTTCAGAAAAAAATCACAATCTCAAGAATTTTGAAGACAACTTATTAGAAAGAAATATCGATCCTCAAATTGAAAGTGATTGATCAGCTTTGAATCTATTTGGGGGTTTTTAAGAGAGGGAGAGAGAAGGAATGGGAGCTGCATCTTGAGTTGATAGCAAGCCCCAAGCCTGATGGAGAGTGAATGTGTGAGTGAATTATAAGTTGTTTGTTCAGGAAAATAAACTAAATTGATCACTTTAGATGTTTCTAATTGTTTTTGTTTTCTGCTTAAAATCATCCTAAAACTGAGCACATATGACTTTTATTGCTTTAAATGAAGTTATCGCGGGAAAAAAAACATCGCAAAATGTATCGCAGAATTTCAGAAAAGCTGCCGCAAAATCAAGCATTTTTGGCCGCAGAAATTACAAAAAATGTTTGCGAAATCCTGGAGGGACTGCCTTTTGTTCTTTAGATACAAACGATATCAACACCATACCACTCCTGGTTACTATGCCTACACGATATCAACACCATACCACTCCTGGTTACTATGACTACACGATATCAACACCATACCACTCATGGTTACTATGCCTACACGATATCAACACCATACCACTCCGGTTATTATGCCTACATGATATCAACACCATACCACTCCTGGTTACTATGACTACACGATATCAACACCATACCACTCATGGTTACTATGCCTACACGATATCAACACCATACCACTCCGGTTATTATGCCTACATGATATCAACACCATACCACTCCGGTTACTATGACTACACGATATCAACACCATACCACTCCCGGTTACTATGACTACACGATATCAACACCATACCACTCCTGGTTACTATGCCTACACGATATCAACACCATACCACTCCTGGTTACTATGCCTACAGCATATCAACACCATACCACTCATGGTTACTATGCCTACACGATATCAACACCATACCACTCCTGGTTACTATGCCTACAGCATATCAACACCATACCACTCCTGGTTACTATGCCTACACGATATCAACACCATACCACTCCTGGTTACTATGCCTACAGCATATCAACACCATACCACTCATGGTTACTATGCCTACACGATATCAACACCATACCACTCCCGGTTACTATGACTACACGATATCAACACCATACCACTCATGGTTACTATGCCTACACGATATCAACACCATACCACTCCTGGTTACTATGCCTACAGCATATCAACACCATACCACTCCTGGTTACTATGCCTACACGATATCAACACCATACCACTCCTGGTTACTATGACTACACGATATCAACACCATACCACTCATGGTTACTATGCCTACACGATATCAACACCATACCACTCCTGGTTACTATGCCTACACGATATCAACACCATACCACTCCCGGTTACTATGCCTACACGATATCAACACCATACCACTCCTGGTTACTATGCCTACACGATATCAACACCATACCACTCCTGGTTACTATGCCTACACGATATCAACACCATACCACTCCTGGTTACTATGCCTACACAATATCAACACCATATCACTCCTGGTTACTATGACTACACGATATCAACACCATACCACTCCTGGTTACTATGCCTACACGATATCAACACCATACCACTCCTGGTTACTATGCCTACACAATATCAACACCATACCACTCCTGGTTACTATGCCTACACAATATCAACACCATATCACTCCTGGTTACTATGACTACACGATATCAACACCATACCACTCCTGGTTACTATGCCTACACGATATCAACACCATACCACTCCTGGTTACTATGCCTACACGATATCAACACCATACCACTCCCGGTTACTATGACTACACGATATCAACGCCATATCACTCCCGGTTACTATGACTACACAATATCAACACCATACCACTCCTGGTTACTATGACTACACAATATCAACACCATACCACTCCTGGTTACTATGCCTACACGATATCAACACCATACCACTCCTGGTTACTATGCCTACACAATATCAACACCATACCACTCCTGGTTACTATGACTACACGATATCAACACCATACCACTCCTGGTTACTATGCCTACACGATATCAACACCATACCACTCCTGGTTACTATGCCTACACGATATCAACACCATACCACTCCCGGTTACTATGACTACACGATATCAACGCCATACCACTCCCGGTTACTATGACTACACAATATCAACACCATACCACTCCTGGTTACTATGACTACACAATATCAACACCATACCACTCCTGGTTACTATGCCTACACAATATCAACACCATACCACTCCTGGTTACTATGACTACACGATATCAACACCATACCACTCCTGGTTACTTTGACTGCATCCGCTTTCCCCAACGCCTTCTTCACCGTCCTCGTGACTTCAAAAGGGTTTCCCAAATAAACATCCCACACGCTGCCATACACGTGGTCTCCGGTTGTGAGGCAGGTTGGACGTTGGAGGATGCTTATGGTAGAGAAATTAACATTACATTCTCTGGAAACAGCTCTGGTGGACATTCCTGCAGTCAGCATGCCAATTACGTGCTCCCACAACTTGAGACATCTGTGGCATTGTGTTGTGTGACAAAACTGCACATTTTAGAGTGGCCTTTTATAGTCCCCAGCACAAGGTGCACCTGTGTAATGATCGTGCTGTTTAATCAGCTTCTTGATATGCCACACCTGTCAGGTGGATCGATTATCTTGGCAAAGGAGAAATGCTCACTAACAGGGATGTAAACAAATTTGTGCACATAATTTGAGAGAAATAAGCTTTTTGTGCGTATGGAACATTTCTGGGATCATTTATTTCAGCTCATGAAACATGGGACCAACACTTTACATGTCGGGTTTATATTTTGTTCAGTCTAGTTAACGTAAGTTCAATCACAAAGGCTGATCTGAGTGCATCTCCCCAGTTTCATTCAGTAGTACAATACAATCCAAGTTGCATTTTATCGTGGGCACAGTGCGAATTTCTATCTGTGATGTTTTAAATGTCTTAGAGAGCGATCATTTCCTGCAGATCTCCTTGCTGAGTGGCGTTGATCATGCACTGCTTCAAATTAGGGTGAGCCTGATGTTCCGCATGTCACCCCTCACGTCTCTAAAACATGAGGAAAAGGAGACAAAGTCAATTTCGATGTATCTACAAATTCAATGTTTTACGCTTATGTATCATATTTGATGAGTTACTGACCTGTCCGTCCACAGGCTTGATGAGCTATAACCTCCACAACTGGATCACACTGGCACCGGATGTTCTGAGGGATGCACTGCTGTTGGACTGGAAAACAAAGAAACATTTGGTCAGTACTGCATCACATCCTCTTTGGCTGGACAGAAAAAGCATTGGACAATGTGACAACTGGTCACTCAACATCCAATCTTCATGCCTCATTGTTTAGTTCTTGTTTCCCAATCAACAGTCCAGATCTTCCTCTTCTGCCATGGTGGATGAACTGCCTTTTCTGGTAAATACAGGGACATTTCTCTTTCCCACAGGAAACTGGCAGCTGTAGACCCGAGTGTTATAACTGGTTTTCCGATCCACCCATCTGAAAGACACATTTGTTATTTACTTTTTCTAGCTAAGTTGATTACTAAAATGGTAATATCTATATTAAAATATCATAACCCACAGACTTGACTTTAGTGACAGTGAAATAGACTGGGTTTTGGTCTATCTGCACATCTAAAATTTTACTATTTTACTGGATTGGAACATTTCTGCTGAGATGGAGGAATGATCTGGAATGCTCAACTAGATGATCAGGACAGTCTGTTACTATTTGCCCAAAAAGGTGAAGTATTGCTATTGAGCTTTGCGACTGTACTTCTAATTCTCAAGAGGAAAGTTAAAATCCTCAGCCGTGAGGTCACTGAGTTGGACCAACAGTGATAAGGTGGATCGTCTGAAAGGGACTGACGTGCAGGGTTGGAACATAAGGATTTTGGGCACTGGTCAGCAGACAACGATTTCTACATTCAGGTCATAAATCTGTGGCATGCGATGTTTGTAAAGGCAAAATGTCACAGCTGTGTCAGGCTAGTTTGGCACATTGTCTACTATCCAGTCTGAAAAGTACTAGCCTCGGGCTAGATTCATTTCCATCCCTGCTGACATTTCGATTTGACTGCACAGGTAATTTGATTAGTCATGGACAACAGATGCAACCGTGGAACAAAACCCGTTTCTGTGTTTTGTATGGGGAAAACATTGAGCCACACAAGTCCTTTGTGAGCTAGCTAGCCAACTTTAGCAATTGTAGCTAACTAGCCAACCAAGGTGCCTAACTAGCTAGCCCACAAGGCGATATTTAGCTAGCTAGTTAACATTAGCTCACCATTCGTGTAGTCAGACTTTTCTAAGTGGTGACATACTAGCTAACCAACTAACCTTGCCATGGTGCCGGCCGAATGTTAGTTAGCAAGTCTGACTACACGAACGGTGAGTTAACGTTAACTAGCTAGTTAAATATCCTTTCTCTGGTGGGCTAACGCTAGCTAGCATGTCACCATGTGAAAAAGTAGCTGGCTAGCTCACTGAAGACTTGTCAATAAAAATGTCACAACAGTCATTCTTCTAGCCTATGCTGGTTTACTTTTTACTTGTAAAGAAGGTAATGTTTTACACGTAACTACAGTTGGTGGTTATCTAGCTAATTTTCATAAGCACCTAGTTAATCACAGATCTTTGACCTAACCAAAATGCCTTGTTAACCTTAGGTCTCTCCATCGATCAGAAGCAAGGACCGTATTGTGCTATCTACTCCGATTTTAGCGTTTTCCAACCTCTAAGTGAGAGGCATCGCTGGAGCCGTGTGATAAGGTAAGCCTTGTTTGCTAGCTACTAACTAGTTCGCTACAAAGGCAGAGGCTAATAAAAAAAATATGTATTTTTTAAAAACATGTTAAGATAGCTAGCTAGGTAATTTGAAAAATGCTAAAACAACACCACACAAGAAACACGATATCAATTATTTACAGGAGAAACTAAAAAGGCTATAATACCTACGCTACTTGCTAGGGTACATGATACCGCGTCGATGAGTTTGCATGGAGAAATTTGCCTTGAGGGATGACATCAACTCTTGAGACAAGAAGTGTAGTTCTGTGTTAGCCACATTAGCAGCTAATTAGTCTTGTTTTGGGGGGGTAATTACAGGTGAATATATTAAGTTACTTTATCCGATAGAGATTTGCGCGGTTATCAAATCTTCACGCCGGGTTAAGCCTACACGAAACACAGACCTTATATGAAGTAGTACTAAAATCCCCTATGGAAAAATGAATGGCGTAAAAACGATTGGAACCATTTCCGGGTTTTACCACTAGGTTTTATTGGTAGTATGATTCATACTGTGGTACTCAATTGGCTACTAGGTAGGGAGACGACAATATTGAATTATTATATTGATTTATACCTTCCCTTTCTCTGGTCCACACTCCAGTCCAGTTGATGGCGGTAATGCACCTTAAAGTTGGTTGCCAACCACCATTAAAAAAGAATCCACAGAATAAGACTACTACGTAGATACTTCCAACTCCGGTTGCCGGATAGTAGTGCTTGTCAAGCGGGTGCGAAGGGCACTGTGTCCCGGTGTTGTTGTAGTTCAACCCTCCACGTTGACTGTATGTGTCAAGGTGACATCTCCATGGTTATCAATATCAGTTATTTCTTGTGTAGGCTTCTATCCTACTTGTAATATAATCATGGGAGGGGAAAATAATGGCCACGTTAGCTAACGCCGGCAACACAGCCGTGGTATCACAGTCCTGTCTCATGTCAACATGCATGTTCATACAATGCCGGTGCACTGGACGCCGGCAACAAATCTGCCCAATTAGCTGATTCGCTTTCAATACACCCTCTCCTTTCAACACACCCACTCGCCCATACTCCAGTCACCATATTGGGGGACAGCTACCCATACTCCAGTCACCATATTGGGCTGTAGCTACCCATACTCCAGTCACCATATTGGGCTGTAGCTACCCATACTCCAGTCACCATATTGGGCTGTAGCTACCCATACTCCAGTCACCATATTGGGCTGTAGCTACCCATACTCCAGTCACCATATTGGGCTGTAGCTACCCATACTCCAGTCACCATATTGGGGGACAGCTACCCATACTCCAGTCACCATATTGGGGGACAGCTACCCATACTCCAGTCACCATATTGGGCTGTAGCTACCCATACTCCAGTCACCATATTGGGCTGTAGCTAACCATACTCCAGTCACATATTGGGGAACAGCTACCCATACTCCAGTCACCATATTGGGCTGTAGCTACCCATACTCCAGTCACCATATTGGGCTGCAGCTACCCATACTCCAGTCACCATATTGGGCTGTAGCTACCCATACTCCAGTCACCATATTGGGCTGTAGCTACCCATACTCCAGTCACCATATTGGGCTGTAGCTACCCATACTCCAGTCACCATATTGGGGGACAGCTACCCATACTCCAGTCACCATATTGGGCTACAGCTACCCATACTCCAGTCACCATATTGGGGGACAGCTACCCATACTCCAGTCACCATATTGGGCTGCAGCTACCCATACTCCAGTCACCATATTGGGCTGTAGCTACCCATACTCCAGTCACCATATTGGGCTACAGCTACCCATACTCCAGTCACCATATTGGGGGACAGCTACCCATACTCCAGTCACCATATTGGGCTGTAGCTACCCATACTCCAGTCACCATATTGGGCTGTAGCTACCCATACTCCAGTCACCATATTGGGCTGTAGCTACCCATACTCCAGTCACCATATTGGGCTGCAGCTACCCATACTCCAGTCACCATATTGGGCTGCAGCTACCCATACTCCAGTCACCATATTGGGCTGTAGCTACCCATACTCCAGTCACCATATTGGGCTGTAGCTACCCATACTCCAGTCACCATATTGGGCTGTAGCTACCCATACTCCAGTCACCATATTGGGGGACAGCTACCCATACTCCAGTCACCATATTGGGGGACAGCTACCCATACTCCAGTCACCATATTAGGCTGTAGCTACCCATACTCCAGTCACCATATTGGGCTGCAGCTACCCATACTCCAGTCACCATATTGGGCTGCAGCTACCCATACTCCAGTCACCATATTGGGCTGTAGCTACCCATACTCCAGTCACCATATTGGGGGACAGCTACCCATACTCCAGTCACCATATTGGGCTGTAGCTACCCATACTCCAGTCACCATATTGGGGGACAGCTACCCATACTCCAGTCACCATATTGGGGGACAGCTACCCATACTCCAGTCACCATATTGGGCTGCAGCTACCCATACTCCAGTCACCATATTGGGCTGTAGCTACCCATACTCCAGTCACCATATTGGGCTGTAGCTACCCATACTCCAGTCACCATATTGGGGGACAGCTACCCATACTCCAGTCACCATATTGGGCTGTAGCTAACCATACTCCAGTCACCATATTGGGGGACAGCTACCCATACTCCAGTCACCATATTGGGCTGCAGCTACCCATACTCCAGTCACCATATTGGGGGACAGCTACCCATACTCCAGTCACCATATTGGGCTGTAGCTACCCATACTCCAGTCACCATATTGGGGGACAGCTACCCATACTCCAGTCACCATATTGGGCTGCAGCTACCCATACTCCAGTCACCATATTGGGGGACAGCTACCCATACTCCAGTCACCATATTGGGGGACAGCTACCCATACTCCAGTCACCATATTGGGCTGTAGCTACCCATACTCCAGTCACCATATTGGGCTGTAGCTACCCATACTCCAGTCACCATATTGGGCTGTAGCTAACCATACTTGCAAAAAATCCTGTAATAGAAAAGAAAGGCCTTGTTTCTACCGCCAGCGACACAACCATGGTGCCGGGTGTCCAAAATGGAGCCGACAGAGAGGGCTGCCTCGCTTCTAGTCCTTAGGAAACTTTGCAGTATTTTGTTATTTTATGTATTATTTATTACATTGTTAGCCCAGCAAATCTAGTGTTATTACATACAGCCAGGAAGACCTATTAGATATCAGAGCGGCATCAACTTACCAGCACTACGACCAGGAATACGACTTTCCCGAAGCGGATCCTTTGTCCGAACTACCCAGGGCATTTGAGCTGATTCCAGAGGCTGAGCCAAAACAACGCCAGAGAAGAGGTAAAGTGAGCGGTCTTCTGGTCAGACTTCAGAGGCACGCACAAAACGCTACTGCTTCCGAGTATATTACTCACTAAATTCCAGTCTCTAGATAATAAGGTAGACGAAATTAGGGCAAGGGTTGCTTTGCAGAGAGACATCAGGGATTGTAATATACTCTGTTTCACGGAAACATGGCTCTCTCAGGATATGCTGTCGGAGTCGGTACAACCACCTGGATTCTTTGTGCGTTTGTCCAACAGGAATAAATATCTCTCCGGGAAGAAGAAGGGCGGGGGTGTATGTTTCATGATTAATGACTCATGGTGTAATTGTAACAACATACAGGAACTCAAGTCCTTTTGTTCACCGGACCTAGAATTCCTCACAATCAAATGCCGATCATATTATCTCCCAAAATAATTATCCTTGGTTATTGTCACAGCCGTGTATATCCCCCTCAAGCCAATACCATGATGGCCCTCAAGGAATTTCACTGGACTTTATGTAAACTGGAAACCATATATCCTGAGGCTAAATTTATTATAGCTGGGGATTTTAACAAAGCAACTTTGAGAACAAGGCTTCCTAAATTCTATCAGCATATTGACTGTAGTACTCGTGCTGGAAAAACTCTGGATCACTGCTACTCTAACTTCTGCGATGCATACAAGGCCCTCCCCCGCTCACCCTTTGGCAAATCTGACCACGACTCCATTTTGCTCCTCCCTTCCTATATGCAGAAACTCAAACAGGATGTACCCGTGTTAAGAGCTATTCAACGCTGGTCTGACCAATCAGAATCCAGGCTTCAAGATTGTTTTGATCACGCGGACTGGGACATGTTCCGGGTAGCTTCAGAGAATAATATCGACATATACGCTGAATCAGTGAGTGAGTTTATAAGGAAGTGCGTAGGAGGAGATGTAGTACCCACTGTGACCATTAAAACCAACCCTAACCAGAAACCATGGATAGATGGCGGCATTTGCGCTAAACTGAAAGCGTGAAACGCCGCAATTAACCATGGAAACGTGACTAGGATTATGGCAGAATACAAACAGTGTAGTTATTCCCTCCAAAGTCAATCAAACAAGCAAAATGTCAGTATAGAGACAAAGTCGCAATTCAACGGCTCAGACACGAGACGTATGTGGCAGGGTCTACAGACAATCATAGACTACAAAAATAAAACCAGCCATGTCACGGACTCCGACGTCTTGCTTCCAGACAAAATAAACACCTTCTTTGCCCGCTTTGAGGATAATACAGTGCCACCAACTCGGCCCGCTACCAAGGACTGTGGGCTCTCCTTCTCCGTGGCCAACGTGAGTAAGACATGTAAACGTGTTAGCACTCAATTCTGTCATCATGAAGTGCTTTGAGAGGCTAGTCAAGGATGATATCACCTCCACCTTAGCTGTCACCCTAGACCCACTCCAATTTGCTTACCGCCCCAATAGGTCCACAGACGATGCAATTGCCATAACACTGCACACTGCCCTATCCCATCTGGACAAGAGGAATACCTATGTAAGAATGCTGTTCATTGACTTCAGCTCAGCATTCAACACCATAGTACTCTCCAAGCTCATCATTAAGCTAGAGGCCCTGGGTCTCAACCCCGCCCTGTGCAATTGGGTCCTGGACTTCCTGAGCCGCCCCCAGGTGGTGAAGGCAGGAAACAACATCTCCGCTTCGCTGATCCTCAACACTGGGGCCCCACAGGTGTGCGTTCTGGGCCCTCGCTGACCCTCAACACTGGGGCCTCACAAGAGTGTGTGCACCTGTACTCCCTGTTCACCCACGACTGCGTGGTCATGCACGCCTCCAACTCAATCATCAAGTTTGCAGACGACTGTCACGCCCTGGCCTTAGTTATCTTTATTTTCTGTAATATTTTGGTTAGGTCAGGGTGTGACAGGGGGGATGTTTGTGTTTTTGTCTTGTCTTGGGTGGTTGTAGTGTCTAGGGGGTTTTGTTAGAGTGTATGGGTTAGTGTTGAGTGTAGGTTTCTAGGTATGTCTATGGTTGCCTGAATGGTTCTCAATCAGAGACAGCTGTCATTCATTTGTCTCTGATTGGGAGCCATATTTAAGGCAGCCATAGGCATTGGGCTGTTGTGGGTAATTGTCTATGTCATTGTGTAGTGTTTAGTGTCAGCACGATTTGTTTAAATAGCTTCACGATCGTCAGTTTGTTGTTTTTGTTTCGTCGTTATAATTAAAAAGAATGTATTTTTCACAAGCTGCGTTTTGGTCCTCTCTTCCACGTCATGACGATCGTGACAACGACACTACAGTGGTAGGCTTGATTACCAACAACGACGAGACAGCCTACAGGGAGGAGGTGAGGGCACTCGGAGTGTGGTCTGAGCAAAACAACCTCTCAATGTCAACAAAACAAAGGAGATGATCGTGGACTTCAGGAAACAGCAGAGGGAGCAGTCCCATATCCACATCGACGGGACAGTAGTGGAGAGGGTGGAAAGTTTTAAGTTCCTCGGCATACACATCACAGACAAACTGAAATGGTCCACACAGTGTGGTGAAGAATGCGCAGCAGCGCCTCTACAACCTCAGGAGGCTGAAGAAATGTGGCTCGTCACCAGTAGCGTGCCGTGGGCCTGGGGCCTGGGCCTTCAGTGAGGTCCTACACAGTCCCACCCGAATTAATCCACCTCTTATTACAGAAACGCAGTATAACCAGGCGTTGCGTCACCTTGAAATTGACATTTTTATTCAGAGAATTGCAGGGGAAGAGTACAATACAGTACAGTTCAACTAATAGGCAAGAACATAGTCGAGTGCAACAGAGTTATATTAATATTCTTCTTCTATCCATTTCTGGTCCACAAACTTTGAGCTTTAAGTCCCCCAAAAAATAAATACAGTGTGTCCACTAAACAGCGCATTGTCGCACCCAAAGCAGTTTCACCGTGATGATAAAGACACATAACTATTCACTGAAAATAAAAGAAAGAAAACAAATAATTTGCAGCATAGGCTATTTGCCATTTTATTTTGTTAATATATAGGGTATTTAATATTAACGAAATAAAATGCGAAACATACATACACATTTAATAAAAAATAACATGCATTGTATGCCTACTCACCAAAGACTGATTATTTGAACACAAAATCCTTCCTCCTTTCTTTCCTCAAGAAGACTTCAATGACTCTGTTGTACAGTCTATCTGTGCGTTTTAGTTCCACCAATAAGTCCTTTTCTATCGACATGGAGGCTAATGCTGAAAGCCGAGTCTGTCCAGTAGCATTTCTGGAATACGTTTTGATTCGCTTTAAGGCCGAGAATGACCGCTCGACAGAAGCCGTGGACACAGGGATAGTCACTGTCACACATGCCAATGTGTAAAGTTGCCCCATGTCCTCATTCAGATTTTTCTGCTTAAGGAAATCAAGGAGATCAGAGGGACTTTTCCCTTCAAAATCAGTCATAGCATACATTACAGTCAGTTCTGTTTTTAGCTTGGATAGGTCGAACAGTGTTCCGTGACTCTCTGTTAAGCTGGAGAAGGCTGTTTGCGGAATTTTTTCCGGTAGGTCTGAAAGTGCCGGGGGTCCAGGAGGGAGAGAAACATTAATTTTTCGTGGTCTTGAAACCTGTTTCGTATCTGGCAAAGAATGTTGTCCAGAATATTGCTGTGGAGTTGTTGATAGTATGTGCGAGGGTCTCCTTGTGCTGGGCCTCTGCGTGCGCTGGGTGAACTTGAGATGCGCGCTGTGTCATCGTAGATTTGACTGAACCTGCACCTCTCTCGCTCAATTGTGTCACAAAACTCGTTCACCCTTGTCAGGCAGAATTGTACATCCAAAGTTTGTTTCTGTAGAATTCCAAAAAGCACATCCGAATAATTAAAATTCCCATTGAATGTTTCAAGCAAAAAACAAAACTCAAAATCATCCAAACGTGCATTAAATCCATCAGCCATAAGCACAGTATCCCCGTCATGGTCATCATGATGTTCCAGTAAGTGGTTAAACAGCTCCTTTAGGGCAACTCTCTTTTCAAAGACTGCATTGACCAATCTAGATGTATATTGCCACCTCGTTGGTGCAACCTTAGGAAGACGACGCTTGCAGATGTCATCCAGCAGTTGCGTGCGCTTAGGGGATCGTGAGAAAAATGCTGCAAGACCATTGAGGTTGGCAAAGAAGACCTTGCATTCTTTAAGTTTTGAGGCTCCTTGAGTCAGTACTAAATTTAGTCGATGTGCATAGCAGTGAATGAATAAGGCCATCGGTGCCCTCTCCTTAACTTTAGCCTGCACCCCATTGAGTCCAGATGCCATGACTGCTGCGCCATCAAAACACTGTGCCACAACTTTATCCAGACTACATTCATTTTCCTCCAAGAAACGGAAAATAAGAGCGGCAATGTCATCAGCTCGCTTGCCGCTTGTCACATCTTCAAATCGGATAAATCGCTCCTTGACTCCTGTGTCCGTCACAACAAAGGGAGCTTTTTTCATCTCCATTTTGATCTCTTCTCCCATCACTTCAGCAATAGCATAAATTAGGTCATTTTGTATTTTGCCGGACGTCCCAATGAACACTTTGTTAGTGGACAGGTGGTATTGTAAATCTGTGTTGCTTTCAGAAAGAAAAGAAAGAAGCTCCACGTAGTTCCCTTTGTTTGTGGAGTCAGCACTTTCATCGTGTCCCCTAAAAGAAAGTTCCTGTTTACCCAAAAACATGACACAATCAATGAGTCTTTTCAATATTTCCCTATTTTTCTTCACCTTTTCATTGTGCAGCTCCGTTGCCCTGCGCGATTGTTCATTGAGCTGTAGATCCACTCGGGTGTCCCCAAAAGTTTTCAAAAGCACCATTGCTTGTAAGTGCCCAGCCGTACTTTGGTGTCTCGTTGCTGCCTTGGTTAGACAACTCAAGTTTGCAAAGCCAGTGTGGCTCCAAACACCAAATCGATCACTTGCAAATAATAGGCATTCCCAGCAGTACAGTTTGCAGTGCTTCTCGGAGCCTGTGAGCCATTGATAGCGCTCGTAGTTGGAACTTTGAAAGTGGCGAACGAACCCCTTTCCCGCCTGTGACAGGCTTTGTAGCATCGGCGTCGGGCGACCTCTCCTTACAATGTCTAACTTTTCTTGAAAAGTTCGTCTTGAGAATGGCGTTATAATTATATCCTCGACCAAATCGATATCTTCTCCTCCTTCCGCCATTGTGGGTTGAAAAAACAGGTTAGTCGTACGCAAATTAATTCGTTTATCAAATTCAGTTTCCTAGTTCTGAGGATCTGCATAGACCTGCCCATAGGACCTGCTTCTCAATATTGGTAATCCAATCAAAAGACGTGCACGCACTACGCCTGCTAGCTGGCTCCTGTGTAACACTGGAGCCAGCCAGCAGGCGTACAATAGCCAACTCTAAAGCTGATTGGTTGACACTAAATTTTCATTTCCATTCACTTTAAGCTACAAGCGCCCGCACTGTTGATTCTGAAGGCCTGAGGGCAGATTTTAGACCCCTGGCAACACATGATGGCTGAATATGATTGGATAAAAGATCTAACATAAAGACCAGCCCTCCAAATCTCAACCTGGGGCTGGAAGCAGTGCAACCAAGAGGAAAGCTATGAAATGAAGAGTATAATTCTTACTCTGGGGAATAATTTAATACATATTTGTGGGAAAATATATTTAAAAAATATATATATTCTGATGATGTTTAGGCCAGCAGAGAAGGCCTTGCTGGCCCTGACGGCCCACCACTGCTCGTCACCTAAAACTAGAGGTCGACCGATTATGATTTTTCAATGCCGATACCGATTATTGGAGGACAAAAAAAGCCGATACCGATTAATCGGCCAATTTATTAAAAAAACATTTAAAAAAATATATATATATATCATACACACACATTTTTGTAATAATGACAATTGCAACAATACTGAATGAACAATGAACACTTATTTTAACTTAATATAATACATAAATACACACACACACACAGCTCTGAAGTGACAATGATACTGAAGAGTCTGTTTAGGAGACAAATACTCTCAACTGTTTGAATAAAAATAGAGTTTAAGTTACCTGTGATGAATGTTGAAAACAAAAACTTTAATTTCTATATGCAGGAAATCCTATTTTAATAATGGGCATGGTAAGAATTGACAACCAAAGTGCGAGTCATAATTCCCATGACAACTTCTAGCAAAATCTGAAAAGCGTTCATTTATTCCATAGGATATTTTTAGATTCACTTAAAATAAGGTCTGTGTTTCGTGTAGGCTTACATCACCGTGCCAATTTTATAACTGTGTAGATATCCATAGGACAAGGTAACTCTGATCAATATTGGCTAAATATAAGCGAAGATCATTTTTTTTGTAGAGTGTATTTATGAAAATATGTTGACAAACGTTACCTTATCCTAGTGAGATTTACACGGGTATCAAAACGTCGAGGCAGTTTAAGCCTGCACGAAACACAGACCTTATTTGAAGTAGATCAAGACATTCTCTATGGAAGACATGAACGGTAAAATAACGAAGGAACCCCTTTCAAGTTCAGCCGCAAGTTATTACAGGAATTATAACGCGTCGACTATTTCTCTCTAAACCATATACCTTTGACTAATCCGGAAACTATCACCTCGAAAACAAAACATTTATTCCGTTCCGTATTTCATCTAACGGGTGGCATCCATGAGTCTAAATATTCCTGTTACATTGCACAACCTTCAATGTTGTCATAATTACGTAAAATTCTGGCAAATTAGTTCGCAAAGAGCCAGGCGGCCCAAACTGTTGCATATACCCTGACTCTGCGTGCAATGAACGCAAGAGAAATGACACAATTTCACCTGGTTAATATTGCCTGCTAACCTGGATTTCTTTTAGCTAAATATGCAGGTTAAAAAAAATATACTTGTGTATTGATTTTAAGAAAGGCATTGATGTTTATGGTTAAGTACACATTGGAGCAATGACAGTCATTGATTGATTGTTTTTTATAAGATAAGTTTAATGCTAGCTAGCAACTTACCTTAGCTTACTGCATTCGCTAACAGGCAGGCTCCTCGTGGAGTGCAATGTAATCAGGTGTTAGAGCATTGGACTAGTTAACTGTAAGGTTGCAAGATTGGATCCCCCGAGCTGACAAGGTTAAAGGCAGAATGTTCCTAGGCCGTCATTGAAAATAAGAATGTGTTCTTAACTGACTTGCCTAGTTAAATAAAGATTAAATAAAGGTGTAAAAAAAAAAATAATAATAAAAAAAAAATCGGCAAATCGGCGCCCAAAAGTACCGATTTCCGATTGGTATGAAAACTTGAAATCGGCCCCGATTAATCGGTCGACCTCTACCTAAAACCCTCACAAACCTTTACAGATGCACAATTGAAAGTATCCTGTCGGGCTGCATCACCAACTGGTTCGGCAACTGCACCGCCCACAACCGCATGGCTATCCAGAGGGTGGTGCGGTCTGCACAACGCATCACTGGTGGCAAACTACCTGCCCTCCAGGACACCTACAGCACCCGATGTCACAGGAAGGCCAAAAAGATCATCAAGGACAGCAACCACCCGAGCCACTGCCTGTTCACCCCGCTATCATCCACAAGGCGAGATCAGTACAGGTGCATCAAAGCTGGGACCGAGAGACTGAAAAACAGCTTCTATCTCAAGTCCATCAGACTGCTAAACAGCCATCACCAACACAGAGAGGCTGCTGCCTACGTACAGACTTGAAATCATTTGCCACTTTAATAATGTTTACATATCTTGCATTACTCATCTCATATGTATATACTGTATTTTATACCATCTATTGCATCTTGCCTATGCCGCTCGGCCATCGCTCATCCATATATTTATATGTATATATTCTTATTCCATTCCTTTACTTAGATTTGTGTGTATTAGGTAGTTGTTTGGTCATTTTTAGATGACATGTTAGATATTACTGCATTGTCGGAACTAGAAACACAAGCATTTCGCTACACCTGCAATAACATCTGCTAACCGTGTGTATGTGACCAATAACATCTGCTAACCGTGTGTATGTGACCAATAACATCTGCTAACCATGTGTATGTGACCAATAACATCTACTAACCATGTGTATGTGACCAATAACATCTGCTAACCATGTGTATGTGACCAATAACATCTGCTAACCATGTGTATGTGACCAATAACATCTGCTAACCATGTGTATGTGACCAATAACATCTGCTAACCATGTGTATGTGACCAATAACATCTGCTAACCATGTGTATGTGACCAATAACATCTGCTAACCATGTGTATGTGACCAATAACATCTGCTAACCATGTGACCAATAACATCTGCTAACTATGTGACCAATAACATCTGCTAACCATGTGACCAATAACATCTGCTAACCATGTGTATGTGACCAATAACATCTGCTAACCATGTGTATGTGACCAATAACATCTGCTAACCATGTGTATGTGACCAATAACATCTGCTAACCATGTGTATGTGACCAATAACATCTGCTAACCATGTGTATGTGACCAATAACATCTGCTAACCATGTGTATGTGACCAATAACATCTGCTAACCATGTGTATGTGACCAATAACATCTACTAACCATGTGTATGTGACCAATAACATCTGCTAACCATGTGTATGTGACCAATAACATCTGCTAACCATGTGTATGTGACCAATAACATCTGCTAACCATGTGTATGTGACCAATAACATCTGCTAACCATGTGTATGTGACCAATACAATTTGATTTGATGATACACAGTAGGAAGCGCTACAAAAGACACCCCAATCAGGCACGCAAAACGGTCTTGAGTGGCAACAAATCTGCCCAATCAGCTGATTCGCTTTCCATACACCCACCCTTTCGACACACCCACTCGGCCATACTCCGGTCGCCATATTGGGCTGCAGCTAACCATACTTGAAGGAGAATTGCCGCGTTCAAAACCCCTGGGAACTCGGAAATCTTACTTCGGATTTCAGAGCGTTTAAAACAACTGGATACTGGGGGAAAAAACGAGCTCCAACTGGGAAAAATAGTTTGAAAGGTCATCCAAATTGGGATTTCAAGTCGGAAACTCGGGCATCTTCCTAGAGCTCCGTCCTAAAGATCACTGGCGTCTTGATTTGACATACTTTTTCCCGAGTTCCCAGTTGTTTTGAACGCAGAAAATTTCAGCCGTCGTCATATCTCGTGCCATGACGTCATCAGAGGAGCCCCTCCCTGTGTGTGGTGCCGCTTTCATGACAACTTGGGAACTTTGAAATCGGATATCCCCAACATCCGGCTTTCATGACAACTGGGAACTCGAGAAAAAAAACGAGTTACGACTGGGAAAAGTAGTTTTTAACGGTCATCCAACTCGGAAACTCTGGCATTCATTGAGCTCCAACTTTCCTACCTAAAGATCACTGAAGTCACGATGTTACCTCGTTTTTCCCGAGAACTCAGTAGTCTTGAACGCACCATGACTATTATCGGAAAGTCGGGGATTGTGAGTGTGCACTCTGGTGTCTTGAGTTTTTGTGTTTTCTTTTTATAAGTCAGTTTGTGTTTTAACTTTACGCCGCAACGTGTTGAAATATAATTTCGCAGTTAGTGCCATAGTTGTTTATTAACCTACACAATTTGAAACGGCTTGAAATCTGTTTGAATCTACCTGGAATAGGCAGACGGACCACCGAGATGTATTTTAGCTAACGTTAGCCTAGCCTAAAGCAGCTAACTAACCGGGCTAATTTATTTAGCCACTTCAACCTGGACTATAACGTTATCGTGAACATATCAAACTATTTGTTTTTAGTGGACTTATTTTCAAACTCGCTGCCCTTTTTGTTGAGGATCCAACTTCACTTTCGGAGGCCAACTACCTACCTGTAACCCAGGAAGGAGAGACCGACAGAGAGAAGGAAAGTGCTGTCATTGTCTGGTTGAACTGACCCAGTATGTTGTCCAACACCGGGACCCAGCCTCTGTTCCCCCCGACCCAGGGCCAACCTAACCCGCTCCCTTCGGGTCACCTCCCACAGTTCCATGTGAAACCGACCCTACAGATCAAGAAGAACGCAATAACGGAAGAGTACAAAGTGACCAGTCAGGTACTGGGGCACGGCATTAATGGAAGGGTACTGGAGATCTTCCACAAGAAGAGCGGAGACAAATACGCCCTCAAGGTAATATCATAGATTAACTGGGAAATTTGTTATACATATCTAGTAGTCTGTTGGATAAGAAGTTATTTAAGCTACAGATTCAATGTCCCGCTATAGTTTTGTTGAAACAGTGCGACATAGTAACTAACTGACATGTTTGTTGTACCCAGTTGTAACTAGGAATAAACAGTGTTGGTAAACAATCAACATTTTTAAATATAGGTGTGTTGAGAACAAAGGCAGCTTTCCCTCTCATTATTCTCTCCTGTCTGTTAACCTTTAATCTAACTAGGCAAGTCAGTTAAGAACAAATTCTAATGATTGATCAGCAGACAGAATGATGGGCAGCAGATCTGATAGTCCTTATTGATCACTCTGCTCTCTCTATACTGCTGTGATGTCATCACTATACCGGGCTGGTTTCAGTACGAAAAAAACGGTGTGCAAAATTTAAATGAGAACAGTGGTGTTCTGAATGACAAGTTGAAAATCGGGGAGGGGTTGGGGACCGCTGTCACCACGGCCACTGCCCTTTTTTAAATACGTCACTCATTGTTTCAAGCCACACAACGCCATATCCAACAAACAGTGCAAATGTAAGTCTGTTCGAGAATGTTGCAGAACATTTTAAGGCAACACGTCGTTCAGTTCAAACGTCACGAAAACGTTTAATCGAACTGAACGCACCAGTGGTGTGATGTCATCAGATGACTCACTGAGTGTCACCCTGGTCAAGCTCTCTCTAATCTCACCAGACACTTCTGACAAATCCTCTTAATCTCACCAGACACTTCTGACAAATCCTCTTAATCTCACCAGACACTTCTGACAAATCCTCTAATCTCACCTTGACACTTCTAACAAATCCTCGGAAGGTCTGGTTAATCAACAAGTCAAAAGTGGCCTTCGTTAACCCAACAGAAAGATTGGTCAAACGTGACGGGCCATCCCTTTGACTATTGACTAGGCGTTACCTCACACCCCCGTAGACCAGATTTGAGTCGTTGCAAGTTTATGTGCATTTAGCCTGGGGGGGGCGAGGTTAGACAACAATTAGGCCTAGTTCAATCCGGTGTTTTAGTGACGGGCTGGAGGAAATACCTGCACATCTAGTAGTTGTCCAGGACCAGTTGGAGAAGGCTGATGTAGGTTAAGCTAGTGTTGTTTCTAACCAGACCATAAACGCTGTGATGAAGTCATAGTTAAAGTCGGTCATGTTTATCTGATCCAGCTAATGGTTGTCCAGACTAAAGACCACAATCAGTTGATATAGCCCTGACAGTAGAAAGACTGAAGTAGTAGGTTCTAGCTATGAATTATTTCATTACACGGTTAGAACAAGTCCTGCCATGCCAGCTTGTCTCCCGACAGTAGCTGACGTCAACAGGGAGCTAGCTACGTTACACTGAATCACTGTCTGGCAACGTCCCTAGGCATGTAGAGCAGACTGACTGGGGTAGAGGTGTGTGTGTGTGTGTGTGTGTGAGTGAGACACTGTCTGGTCATAGCCTCGTCGTGAAACAGGCTTCCCTAAAACGAGGAAACCTAGGGAAGTTCCCTTGCAGAAGTCAGCTGAAGAGGGGTTTGAACTCTGTGTAAATCAATGACTCCTCAAAGTACGTCAAACCAATCAAATACCTTGCTACGTACGGCTCACCGGGTTAGTGCTGTAGGAGCTACAGTGAGGACTTAATGTCAACAAAACAATCACTGCTGACTAAACATTTTGGAATGTTTGCATTGCGCTGGTTTTCACAGCATTTCTCTGTTATTTGAAGATCAACTGGAGCAACGGGAGGAATTGTATACAATGCTGGCCATATATTCATGTTTTTCATTTGAACATTTCTGGAATGACATTTGACTGTAAAGGCTAGCATGAGGGACCAGAAGCTAGCCACAATTTGTTTTGTTTTGAGAAAAGTCTGCTAACCTACCGAGAGTCTGTATAAGTAGCTACAGAGAACTACTAGCTAGTTCAATTCCTCTCACGATTATAAAGCCAACAACGTTTGTATAAAAACAGCATTATACATTTCCATTACCCCCGCCCCCACTCAAATCCCTGTCCAGGAACCGCTCGTTCTAGACACAAGCCCGCAGCATTGACCTAAACATGAGGCCAGTATCTAGCTCAGGGATGGGTAACTCCAGTCCTCGGAGGGGGGGGGGGGGGGGGGCCAGAGTGGTGTAACACTTTCCCCCGTCCCTAGCGAACACAGCTGATTTAAACTAATTACAAATCTAAACTGAAGATCGTGATTAGTTGATTATTGAAGTCATGTGTTAGCTGGGGGTAGTAGCGTGACCAATAAAGATCCCTGAAGACTGAAGTTGCCCATCCTGGTATAGTTTTTCCAGGTCAGTGATAGGCCGATCTAGAGCAGCCATGTACTGTATCTCTCTCTCTCTCTCAGACGACACTCTGGACGGAGTGTTGGAGCTGTTACAACTAGACAACGAGGAAATGAAACCTCTTCCTCTCTTTATTGCAGGACTGTGATATGTAATTATTCAACATTGACACTCGTTCATTTTGAGTAGTTTAAAAAATTATAAGTTTTAAACACTTCAAAGATGTACAAATAAGCTAACTGGTATGTAAAGATTTAAATATGTTTGTCTAAACAACAACAGATAATGGAGTAGGCTGTAATTACTACATCATCATTTCAGATGAACAAATAAAACTCCATACCAGCGGTGGCCAACCCCTTATCCCTGATCTACAGGGGGAGCAGACTTCTGTTCCAGACCAGTAATAGATCTACAGGGGGAGCAGACTTCTATTCCAGACCAGTAATAGATCTACAGGGGGAGCAGACTTCTATTCCAGACCAGTAATAGAACTACAGGGGGAGCAGACTTCTATTCCAGACCAGTAATAGATCTAATGGAGGAGCAGACTTCTGTTCCAGACCAGTAATATATCTACAGGGGGAGCAGACTTCTGTTCCAGACCAGTAATAGATCTACAGGGGGAGCAGACTTCTGTTCCAGACCAGTAATAGATCTAATGGGGGAGCAGACTTCTGTTCCAGACCAACAATAGATCTAATGGAGGAGCAGACTTCTATTCCAGACTAGTAATAGATCTAATGGAGGAGCAGACTTCTATTCCAGACCAGTAATAGATCTAATGGAGGAGCAGACTTCTGTTCCAGACCAGTAATAGATCTAATGGAGGAGCAGACTTCTATTCCAGACTAGTAATAGATCTAATGGGGGAGCAGACTTCTGTTCCAGACCAGTAATAGATCTAATGGGGGAGCAGACTTCTGTTCCAGACCAACAATAGATCTACAGGGGGAGCAGACTTCTGCTCCAGACCAGTAATAGATCTAATGGGGGAGCAGACTTCTGTTCCAGACCAACAATAGATCTACAGGGGGAGCAGACTTCTATTCCAGACTAGTAATAGATCTAATGGGGGAGCAGACTTCTGTTCCAGACCAGTAATAGATCTAATGGGGGAGCAGACTTCTGTTCCAGACCAGTAATAGATCTACAGGGGGAGCAGACTTCTGTTCCAGACCAGTAATAGATCTACAGGGGGAGCAGCCTTCTGTTCCAGACCAGTAATAGATCTACAGGGGGAGCAGACTTCTGTTCCAGACCAGTAATAGAACTACAGGGGGAGCAGACTTCTGTTCCAGACCAGTAATAGATCTACAGGGGGAGCAGACTTCTGTTCCAGACCAGTAATAGATCTACAGGGGGAGCAGACTTCTATTCCAGACCAACAATAGATCTAATGGAGGAGCAGACTTCTATTCCAGACCAGTAATAGATCTACAGGGGGAGCAGACTTCTGTTCCAGACCAGTAATAGATCTAATGGGGGAGCATACTTCTATTCCAGACCAGTAATAGAACTACAGGGGAAGCAGACTTCTATTCCAGACCAGTAATAGATCTACAGGGGGAGCAGACTTCTGTTCCAGACCAGTAATAGAACTACAGGGGGAGCAGACTTCTGTTCCAGACCAGTAATAGATCTACAGGGGGAGCAGACTTCTGTTCCAGACCAGTAATAGATCTAATGGGGGAGCAGACTTCTGTTCCAGATCAGCAATAGATCTAATGGGGGAGCAGACTTCTGTTCCAGACCAGCAATAGATCTAATGGGGGAGCAGGTTTCTGTTCCAGACCAGTAATAGATCTAATGGGGGAGCAGACTTCTGTTCCAGATCAGTAATAGATCTACAGGGGGAGCAGACTTCTGTTCCAGACCAGTAATAGAACTACAGGGGGAGCAGACTTCTATTCCAGACCAACAATAGATCTAATGGAGGAGCAGACTTCTATTCCAGACTAGTAATAGATCTAATGGGGGAGCAGACTTCTGTTCCAGATCAGCAATAGATCTAATGGGGGAGCAGACTTCTGTTCCAGACCAGTAATAGATCTACAGGGGGAGCAGACTTCTGTTCCAGACCAGTAATAGATCTACAGGGGGAGCAGACTTCTGTTCCAGACCAGTAATAGATCTACAGGGGGAGCAGACTTCTATTCCAGACCAACAATAGATCTAATGGAGGAGCAGACTTCTATTCCAGACCAGTAATAGATCTACAGGGGGAGCAGACTTCTGTTCCAGACCAGTAATAGATCTAATGGGGGAGCATACTTCTATTCCAGACCAGTAATAGAACTACAGGGGAAGCAGACTTCTATTCCAGACCAGTAATAGATCTACAGGGGGAGCAGACTTCTGTTCCAGACCAGTAATAGAACTACAGGGGGAGCAGACTTCTGTTCCAGACCAGTAATAGATCTACAGGGGGAGCAGACTTCTGTTCCAGACCAGTAATAGATCTAATGGGGGAGAAGACTTCTGTTCCAGATCAGCAATAGATCTAATGGGGGAGCAGACTTCTGTTCCAGACCAGCAATAGATCTAATGGGGGAGTAGGCTTCTGTTCCAGACCAGTAATAGATCTAATGGGGGAGCAGACTTCTGTTCCAGATCAGTAATAGATCTACAGGGGGAGCAGACTTCTGTTCCAGACCAGTAATAGAACTACAGGGGGAGCAGACTTCTATTCCAGACCAACAATAGATCTAATGGAGGAGCAGACTTCTATTCCAGACTAGTAATAGATCTAATGGGGGAGCAGACTTCTGTTCCAGATCAGCAATAGATCTAATGGGGGAGCAGACTTCTGTTCCAGAACAGTAATAGATCTACAGGGGGAGCAGACTTCTGTTCCAGACCAGCAATAGATCTAATGGGGGAGCAGACTTCTGTTCCAGATCAGTAGTAAATCTAATGGGGGAGCAGACTTCTGTTCCAGACCAGCAATAGAACTAATGGGGAGCAGACTTCTGTTCCAGACCAGTAATAGAACTAATGGAGGAGCAGACTTCTGTTCCAGACCAGTAATAGAACTAATGGGGAGCAGACTTCTGTTCCAGACCAGTAATAGATCTAATGGGGGAGCAGACTTCTGTTCCAGACCAGTAATATATCTAATGGGGGAGCAGACTTCTGTTCCAGACCAGTAATAGATCTACAGGGGGAGCAGACTTCTATTCCAGACCAGTAATAGATCTAATGGGGAGCAGACTTCTGTTCCAGACCAGTAATAGATCTAATGGGGAGCAGACTTCTGTTCCAGACCAGTAATAGATCTACAGGGGGAGCAGACTTCTATTCCAGACCAGTAATAGATCTAATGGGGGAGCAGACTTCTGTTCCAGACCAGTAATAGATCTACAGGGGGAGCAGGCTTCTGTTCCAGACCAGTAATAGATCTAATGGGGAGCAGACTTCTGTTCCAGACCAGTAATAGATCTAATGGGGAGCAGACTTCTGTTCCAGACCAGCAATAGAACTAATGGGGAGCAGACTTCTGTTCCAGACCAGTAATAGAACTAATGGAGGAGCAGACTTCTGTTCCAGACCAGTAATAGAACTAATGGGGAGCAGACTTCTGTTCCAGACCAGTAATAGATCTAATGGGGGAGTAGACTTCTGTTCCAGACCAGTAATAGATCTAATGGGGGAGCAGACTTCTGTTCCAGACCAGTAATAGATCTAATGGGGGAGCAGACTTCTGTTCCAGACCAGTAATAGATCTACAGGGGGAGCAGACTTCTATTCCAGACCAGTAATAGATCTAATGGGGGAGCAGACTTCTGTTCCAGACCAGTAATAGATCTACAGGGGGAGCAGGCTTCTGTTCCAGACCAGTAATAGATCTAATGGGGAGCAGACTTCTGTTCCAGACCAGTAATAGATCTAATGGGGAGCAGACTTCTGTTCCAGACCAGTAATAGATCTACAGGGGGAGCAGACTTCTATTCCAGACCAGTAATAGATCTAATGGGGGAGCAGACTTCTATTCCAGACCAGTAATAGATCTACAGGGGGAGCAGGCTTCTGTTCCAGACCAGTAATAGATCTAATGGGGAGCAGACTTCTGTTCCAGACCAGTAATAGATCTAATGGGGAGCAGACTTCTGTTCCAGACCAGTAATATAACTAATGGGGGAGCAGACTTCTATTCCAGACCAACAATAGATCTACAGGCAGGGTGCATCCCAGACTCCCAGGCTAGCAGTGAGTTAGTGGAGCTAACATGATGCAGCCCAGACTCCCAGTGCAGGCTAGCAGTGAGTTAGTGGAGCTAACATGATGCAGCCCAGACTCCCAGGCTAGCAGTGAGTTAGTGGAGCTAACATGATGCAGCCCAGACTCCCAGGCTAGCAGTGAGTTAGTGGAGCTAACATGATGCAGTCCAGACTCCCAGGCTAGCAGTGAGTTAGTGGAGCTAACATGATGCAGCCCAGACTCCCAGGCTAGCAGTGAGTTAGTGGAGCTAACATGATGCAGCCCAGACTCCCAGGCTAGCAGTGAGTTAGTGGAGCTAACATGATGCAGCCCAGACTCCCAGGCTAGCAGTGAGTTAGTGGAGCTAACATGATGCAGCCCAGACTCCCTGTGCAGGCTAGCAGTGAGTTAGTGGAGCTAACATGATGCAGCCCAGACTCCCTGTGCAGGCTAGCAGTGAGTTAGTGGAGCTAACATGATGCAGCCCAGACTCCCAGGCTAGCAGTGAGTTAGTGGAGCTAACATGGTACAGCCCAGACTCCCAGTACAGGCTAGCAGTGAGTTAGTGGAGCTAACATGATGCAGCCCAGACTCCCAGGCTAGCAGTGAGTTAGTGGAGCTAACATGATGCAGCCCAGACTCCCAGGCTAGCAGTGAGTTAGTGGAGCTAACATGATGCAGCCCAGACTCCCAGGCTAGCAGTGAGTTAGTGGAGCTAACATGATGCAGCCCAGACTCCCAGGCTAGCAGTGAGTTAGTGGAGCTAACATGATGCAGCCCAGACTCCCAGTACAGGCTAGCAGTGAGTTAGTGGAGCTAACATGATGCAGCCCAGACTCCCAGGCTAGCAGTGAGTTAGTGGAGCTAACATGATGCAGCCCAGACTCCCAGGCTAGCAGTGAGTTAGTGGAGCTAACATGATGCAGCCCAGACTCCCTGTGCAGGCTAGCAGTGAGTTAGTGGGGCTAACATGATGCAGCCCAGACTCCCAGGCTAGCAGTGAGTTAGTGGAGCTAACATGATGCAGCCCAGACTCCCAGGCTAGCAGTGAGTTAGTGGAGCTAACATGATACAGCCCAGACTCCCAGGCTAGCAGTGAGTTAGTGGAGCTAACATGATGCAGCCCAGACTCCCAGGCTAGCAGTGAGTTAGTGGAGCTAACATGATGCAGCCCAGACTCCCAGGCTAGCAGTGAGTTAGTGGAGCTAACATGATGCAGCCCAGACTCCCAGGCTAGCAGTGAGTTAGTGGAGCTAACATGATGCAGCCCAGACTCCCAGGCTAGCAGTGAGTTAGTGGAGCTAACATGATGCAGCGAGTTAGTGGAGCTAACATGGTACAGCCCAGACTCCCAGTGCAGGCTAGCAGTGAGTTAGTGGAGCTAACATGATGCAGCCCAGACTCCCTGTGCAGGCTAGCAGTGAGTTAGTGGGGCTAACATGATGCAGCCCAGACTCCCAGGCTAGCAGTGAGTTAGTGGAGCTAACATGATGCAGCCCAGACTCCCAGGCTAGCAGTGAGTTAGTGGAGCTAACATGATCCAGCCCAGACTCCCAGGCTAGCAGTGAGTTAGTGGAACTAACATGATGCAGCCCAGACTCCCAGACTAGCAGTGAGTTAGTGGAGCTAACATGATGCAGCCCAGACTCCCAGGCTAGCAGTGAGTTAGTGGAGCTAACATGATACAGCCCAGACTCCCAGGCTAGCAGTGAGTTAGTGGAGCTAACATGATGCAGCCCAGACTCCCAGGCTAGCAGTGAGTTAGTGGAGCTAACATGATGCAGCCCAGACTCCCAGGCTAGCAGTGAGTTAGTGGAGCTAACATGATGCAGCCCAGACTCCCAGGCTAGCAGTGAGTTAGTGGAGCTAACATGATGCAGCCCAGACTCCCAGGCTAGCAGTGAGTTAGTGGAGCTAACATGATGCAGTCCAGACTTCCAGGCTAGCAGTGAGTTAGTGGAGCTAACATGATGCAGCCCAGACTCACAGGCTAGCAGTGAGTTAGTGGAGCTAACATGATGCAGCCCAGACTCCCAGGCTAGCAGTGAGTTAGTGGAGCTAACATGATGCAGCCCAGACTCCCAGGCTAGCAGTGAGTTAGTGGAGCTAACATGATGCAGCCCAGACTCCCAGGCTAGCAGTGAGTTAGTGGAGCTAACATGATGCAGCCCAGACTCCCAGGCTAGCAGTGAGTTAGTGGAGCTAACATGATGCAGCGAGTTAGTGGAGCTAACATGGTACAGCCCAGACTCCCAGTGCAGGCTAGCAGTGAGTTAGTGGAGCTAACATGATGCAGCCCAGACTCCCAGGCTAGCAGTGAGTTAGTGGAGCTAACATGATGCGGCCCAGACTCCCAGACTAGCAGTGAGTTAGTGGAGCTAACATGATGCAGTCCAGACTCCCAGTACAGGCTAGCAGTGAGTTAGTGGAGCTAACATGATGCAGCCCAGACTCCCAGGCTAGCAGTGAGTTAGTGGAGCTAACATGATGCAGCCCAGACTCCCAGGCTAGCAGTGAGTTAGTGGAGCTAACATGATGCAGCCCAGACTCCCAGGCTAGCAGTGAGTTAGTGGAGCTAACATGATGCAGCCCAGACTCCCAGGCTAGCAGTGAGTTAGTGGAGCTAACATGATGCAGCCCAGACTCCCAGGCTAGCAGTGAGTTAGTGGAGCTAACATGATGCAGCCCAGACTCCCAGGCTAGCAGTGAGCTAGTGGAGCTAACATGATGCAGCCCAGACTCCCAGGCTAGCAGTGAGTTAGTGGAACTAACATGATGCAGTCCAGACTCCCAGGCTAGCAGTGAGTTAGTGGAACTAACATGATGCAGCCCAGACTCCCAGGCTAGCAGTGAGTTAGTGGAACTAACATGATGCAGTCCAGACTCCCAGGCTAGCAGTGAGTTAGTGGAGCTAACATGATGCAGCCCAGACTCCCAGGCTAGCAGTGAGTTAGTGGAACTAACATGATGCAGTCCAGACTCCCAGGCTAGCAGTGAGTTAGTGGAGCTAACATGATACAGCCCAGACTCCCAGACTAGCAGTGAGTTAGTGGAGCTAACATGATGCAGCCCAGACTCCCAGGCTAGCAGTGAGTTAGTGGAGCTAACATGATGCAGCCCAGACTCCCAGGCTACAGTGAGTTAGTGGAGCTAACATGATGCAGCCCAGACTCCCCAGGCTAGCAGTTGGAGTTAGTGGAGCTAACATGATGCAGCCCAGACTCCCAGGGCTAGCAGTGAGTTAGTGGAGCTAACATGATGCAGCCCGACTCCCCAGGCTAGCAGTGAGTTCGTTGAGCTAACATGATGCAGCCCAGACTCTCCAGGCTAGCAGGAGTTAGTGAGAGCTAACATGGTACAGTCCAGACTCCCAGGCTAGCCAATTGGGTTAGTGAGCTAACATGATGCAGTCCACGATTCCCAGTACAGTGCTAGCAGTGAGTTAGTGGAGCTAACATGAATGCAGCCCAGACTCCCATGGCTAGACAGTGAGTTAGTGGATGCTAACATGATGCAGCTGCATCATGTTAGCTCCACTAACTCACTGCTAGCCCTGTACTGGAAGTCTGGGCTGATCATTTAGCTCCACTAACGCACTGCTAGCCTGGGAGTCTGGGCTGCATCCATGTTAGCTCCACTACTCACTGCTAGCCTGGGAGTCTGGGCTGGCATCACATGTGTAGCTCCACAACCACTGCTGCCTTGGATCCTGGCTGCATCTGTTAGCTCCACTAACTCACTGCTATCCTGTGAAGTCTGGCTTGCATCATGTTAGCTCCACTAACTCACTGCTAGCCTGGGAGTCTGGCGCGCATCATGTTAGCTCCAATAACTCCACTGCTAGCTGGGGAGTCTGGGCTGCATCATGTTAGCTCTCTCACTGCTACCTGATGTGCATCATTTAAGCCACTACAGCTAGCCGGTCGGGAAGTTGCTTCATAACAGTGCCGGAGTCGGGCTCATCATGTTAGTCCACTAACTCACTGCTAGCTGGTGAGTTCTGGGCTGTCATCATGTGTAGCTTCCACTAACTCACTGCTAGCCTGGTAGTCTGGGCTGCATCTGTTAGCTCACTAACTCACTGCTAGCTGGGAGTCTGGGCCTGCATCATGTTTAACTGCTGCCTAGTCTAGCAAGTACTCCACTATGCTAGCGTACTGGAGGTCTGGCTGCCATCATGTTACGTCCCACTAACTCAACTGCTAGCCTGATGGAGTTTGGGCTGCATCATGTTAGCTCACATACTCACTGCAAGCCTGAGTTCTGGGCTCATCATGGTTAGCTTCCCTAAGCTCAGCTGCCTGAGCTGGCTGCTGTTAGCACTCACGGCTACCGGGTCGGCTGCATCATGTTACGTCCACTAACTCACTGTTAGCCTGTGAGTCTGGGCTGCATCATGTTAGCTCCACTAACTCCACTGCTAAGCCTTGGAGATCTGGACTGCATCATGTAGCTCCACTAACAATCGCTAGCCTGCGGAGTCTGGGCCTGCATCATGTTAGCCTCAACTAACTCCGCTAGCCTGGGATCTGGCGCTGTATCATTTGTTTAGCTCCAATAACTCACTGCTAGCCTGGAGTCTGGGCTGCATTCCAGTTAGCCCACTACTCATGGTAGCCTGGTAGCGGGCTCATAATGTAGCTCGTCACTATACTCACTGCTAGCCTGGGGTCTGGCTCATCATGTTAGGCTACATAACTCACTGCTAGCCTGGGAGTCTGGGCTGCATCATGTTAGCTCCACTAACTCACCTAGCTAGGCGGCGGCCAAGTCCAATAACTTCACTGTAGGGAGCTGGCGCATCATGTCGTCTCCACTAACTCACATGCTAGCCTGGAGTCTGGCTGCATCAGTTGTTAGCTCCCACTAACCACTGCTCGCCTTGCTGGACCCGTCTGGCGCATCATGTTAGCTCTCACTAACTCAACTGGCTAGCCTGGGGAGCTGGCTGCATCATGTAGCTCCACTAACTCCATGTACGCCTGGGAGGTCTGGCTGCATTATGTTACTAACACTAATCACTGCTAGCCGGGAGTCTGGGCTGCATCATGTTAGTCTCCTACTGAACTCAGCTACCTGGGAGTCTGGGCTGTATCATGTTAGCTCC
Organism: Salvelinus namaycush; assembly: GCF_016432855.1. Taxonomy (NCBI): domain Eukaryota; kingdom Metazoa; phylum Chordata; class Actinopteri; order Salmoniformes; family Salmonidae; genus Salvelinus; species Salvelinus namaycush. The sequence goes on along the minus strand of NC_052326.1, from coordinate 57,274,522 downwards.
ACTAACTCACGTCTAGCTGGGAGTCTGGCATACCATGTTAGGCTATCCACAACTCACTGCTAGCCTGTATGGAGTCTGGGCTGCATCGTATAGCTCCATCTAACTCACTGTAGTCCTGGGAGTCTGGGCTGCATCATGTTAGCTCACTTAACTCACGTGCTAGCCTAGGAGAGTGCTTGGCTGATCATGTTAGCATCATTCTACACCATGCTAGCCTTGCGGAGTCTGGGCTGGCATCATGTTCTCCACTAACTCACTGGCTTAGCTGGAGTTCTGGGCTGGCACATTGTTAGCTCCACGAACCATGTAGCCTGTACGAAGCTGGGCTGTATCATGTTAGCTCCACTAACTCCTGCTAGCCTGGGACGGTCCTGGGTACTGCCATTCATGTAGCTCCACTAACTCACTGCTACCTGTTAGTCTGCTGCATCATGTTAGCGCCACTAACTCGCCTGCTAGCATGCGGAGTTATGGGCTGCATCTAGTTAGCTACCTAACTCACTGCACTAGCCTGGGAGTCTGGGCCTGCATTCATGTTACTCCACTAACCACTGCTAGCCTGGAGTCTGGCTGCATCATGTATGCACACTAACGCACTGTAGCGTACTGGGAGTCTGGGCTGATCAGTTAGCTCCACGAACGCTCCACTGCTAGCCTGATGGAGTCGGGCTGCATCCATGTTAGCCACTAACTCATGCTATCCTGGGAGTCTGGCTAGCAATCATGTAGCTCACTAACCGTCATCTAGCCTGACGAGAGTTGGGCATGCATCATGTTATACCCACTAACTCACTGTAGTCTGTACGAGGTCTGGGCTGCGATCATGTTGCTCCACTAACTCACTGCTAAGCCTGACGGAGTCGGGACTGCATCATGTTAGCCCACAACTCACTGTCTGGGAGTCTGTGCTGGCATCATGTAGCTCCCACTAAGCTCCACGTTAGCCTGGGAGTCTGGAGCTGCATCATGTGTGCTCTCACTAACCACTGCTAGCCTGTAGGAGTCTGGCTGATCATGTTAGTCCCACTAATCACTGACTTACCTGGGAAGTCTGAGCCTGATCATGTAGCTCCACTAACTCACTGCTAGCTGGAGATCTGGGCTGCATTCAGTGTTAGCTCCACTAACTCATGCTAGCCTGGAGTCTGGGCTGCATCATGTTTAGCTCCACTAACATCTACCTGGACTGGATGCACTGTGACATACCCGATGTGGGTCTCGGGCTGCATCATGTTAGCCCACTAACTTCACTGCTAGCCTGTACTGGGAAGTCTGGGCTGCTCATGTTAGCTCCACTAACTCACGCTAGCCTGGGGAGGTCTGGGCTTGATCATGTTCAGCGTCCACTAACTCACTGCTAGCCGGGAGTTCTGGGCTGCACCATGCCTTGCTCCACTAAAACCACTGCTAGCATGGAGTCTGCGGGCTGCAATTCATTTGCCACATACTCACGTAGGCCGGGAGTCTGGCTGCATCATGTTAGCTCACACTAACCTCACTGACTAGCTGGGAGTCTGGGCGCATCATGTTTAGCTCAATAACTCACTGCTAGCCTGGGAGTCGGGGCTGATCATGTTAGCTCCACGTAACTCACTGCTAGCCTGGAGTCTGGGGCATTGTTAGCCTCCACTAACTCATGCTAGCCTGGGAGTTCTGGGCTGCATCTGTAGCTCCACTAACTCACTTGCTAGCCTGCGGAGTCTGGGCTGCATCATGTTAGATCCACTAACTCACTGCAGCCTGGGAGCTGGGCTGCCATCATGTTAGACTCCATAACTCACTGCTACCTTGGGATACTGGTGCGAATCATGTTCAGCTCTCACTAACTCACTGCTATCCTGGGAGTCTGGGCTTGATCATGTTAGACTCACTAACTCACGCTAGTCGATGGAGTCTGGGCTGCACATGTTTAGCTCAATACCATGCTTAGACTGCACTGCTAGCCTCACTAAGTAGTCGGGGTCTGCGCTATCTGTTAGCTCACAAATCTACTGCTAGCCTGGGATTTGGGCATGCATCAGTTTAGCCCACTAACGTCACTGACTAGCCTTGGAGTCTTGGCTGCATCATTTAGCTCCAACTAACTCACTGCTAGAGCTGGGAGTCCTGGGCTGCATCATGTTAGCTCCACTAACTCACTGCTAGCCCTGAGAGTCTGGGCTGCTATCATTGTTATGCTCCACCTAACTCACTGCTGAGCCTGGGAGTCTGGGCTGATCATGTAGCTCCACTAACTCACTGCTAGCCTGGGAGTATGGGCTGCATCATGTTAGACTCCACTAACTCACTGCTAGCCTGGATACTGGGATCTCTGTTACTGCATACAATGTTATGCTAGCTGACTGGAATTTACTCAAACACGCCTGAGGCGGCGTCGGCATACGTAGCTGGACCTGGTCATGTTAGCTCCAAACTTGTCTAGTCTGCGTCGCATATGACTCATACTCACTGCAGCTAGTCCTGGCGGCAGTTAGCCCACTATCGGTAGCCTGAGACGGCATCATGTTAGCCACAACCTGCGGTTACTGGCATGCATTAGACTACACTATGCTCAGCTGACTGGGGAGTCTGGCTGCATACATGTTAGCCACACTAATCACTGCAGCTGGGAAGTCTGGCGCTGCATACATGTTAGCCTCTCACTAAGTCACTGCTAGCCTTGGGAGTCGTGGCTGCATCATGTTAGCTCCTACATACTCACTGTAGCACCTGGGAGTCTGGGCTGTCCATCTGTCTCGAACCCACTAACTCACTGCTAGTCTGGAGTCTGGCGCATCATGTCTAGTCCACTAATCTCCACTGCTAGCCTGGGAGTCTGGACTGCATCATGTTAGTTTCCCTATACTCACTGCTAGCCTGGGAGTCTGGCGATACATTTAGCTCCACTAACTCACTGCTAGCCTGTCGCGAGTCTGGACGCATCAGTGTCTAGTTTTCCACTAACTCAACTGCTAGACGTGGGAGTCTGGCTTGTACACATGTTAGCTCTCATAACTCCCACGTGCTAGCCTGGAGTCCTGGATGCATCACGTTAAGCTTTCACAACTCACGCTAGCCTGGGATCTGGGCTGCACATGTTTAGCTCACTAAAGCTCACTGCTAGCTGGGAGTCTTGGTGCATTCATGTTAGCTCCACTAACTCACTGCTAGTGGAGTCTGGGCGCATCCATGTTTAGACTCCCACTAAACTCGCTAGCTCTGGGAGTCCGTGGGCCGATGTATCGTTAGCTCCACTAACTACTGCTAGCCTGGAGTTCTGGGCCGCATCCATGTTAGCTCCACTACTCCTGCTAGCCTGGGAGTCTGGGCTGCATCATGTTAGCATCCACTAAAGCTCAACTGCTAGCCTGGGAGTCTGGGCTGCATCGTGTAAGCGCCACTAACTCACTGCTTAGCCGAGGGAGATCGGCTCAATCATGTTAGCTCACACTCACTCCGCTAGCCGGTGGGAGTCCTGGGCCGCATCATGTTAGCTCCACTAACTCACTGCTAGCCGGTGAGTTGGGCTGCACTTGTTAGCTCACTAACTCACTGCTAGCCTGCACGGAGTCTGGGCTGCTCACCATGTCTAGCTCCACTAACCGTCATCATGTATACCTACTCCAGCTAGCGGAGTCTGGGGCTGCATCTGTTAGCCCTACTAACTCACGCTAGCCTGCGGAGTCGGGTGATCATGTTAACTACACTACCTGACTGCTACCGGGAGGTATGGGCTGCATCATGTTAGCCTCACACTAACTCACTGCTAGCCTGGGAGTCTGGGCTGCCATCCTGTTAGCTCAACTAACTCCGCTAGCCTGGGAGTCTGGGCTGCATCATGTTAGCTCCCAACTCACTGCTAGCCTTGGAGTCTGGGCTGCATCATGTTGCTCCACTAACTCACATGCTAGCCTGGGAGCGGGCTCGCAAGTCTTAGACCATCACAACTACACTGCTAGCTCTGGGAGTCTGGGCGATCATGTTAGCTCCACTAACTCACTGCAGAGCCTCACGGTGAATTGGCTGATCATGTTAGCTCCAACTAACCTGACTGCTAGCCTGGAGTCTGGACTGCATCATGTTAGCCCCTAACTCACTGCTAGCTGGGAGTCTGGCTGCTATCATGTTTAGCTCCACTACCTCCTGCCTAGCTTGGAGTCGGGCTGCATCATGTTAGCTCCACCAACTCACTGCTAGCCGTAGAGTCTGCTGATCTCATGGTTAGCTCCACTAAATCACTGCTAGCCTGGGAGTCTGGGTGCATCATCGTTAGCTCAAGAATCACTGCTATCCTGGGAGTCTGGGCTGCATCAGTAGCTCCACTACTCACTGCTAGTACTGGGATCGTGGACTGACTCATGTAGCTCCACATACTCCACTGCTACCGGGAGCTTGGAACGCTACCATGTTAGTTCCACAAACTCACTGCTAGCGCGGATTCCTGGGCTGCATCATGTTAGCTACCCACTAACTCCACTGCTCGCCGGGAGGTCTGGGCTGACATCATGTTAGTCCACTAACTCACTGCTAGCCTGGGAGTTGGGCGCATCCATGTTAGTCTCACTAACTCACTGCTAGCCATAGGGGTCTGGTCTGACATCATGTTAGTTCCACTTAACTGCAACTGCTACCTGGAGTACTGGGCTGCCATCATGTTAGCTCCACTACTCACTGACTATGCCCTGGCGAGTCTGGCTGATATCATGTAGCTCCACTAACTCATGCTAGCCTGGGAGTCTAGGCTGCATCATTGTTAGCTTCACTAACTCATCCTAGCCGGGAGTCTTGGACTGCATCATGTAGTCCACTAACTCACTGCTAGCCTGGGAGTCTGGGACTGCATATGTATAGGTTCCACTAACTCACGTAGCCTGGGAGTCTGGGCTGCATCATGTTAGTCCACTAACTGCACTGCTACCTTTAGTCCTGGACTGCATCAATTGTTAGTTCCCTAACGCACTGCTAGCCTGTGAGTCTGGGCTGCATCATGTTAGCGCCATACTCACTGCTATCCTGGGAGTCCTGG
>NC_052326.1:57265778-57269417 GCF_016432855.1 Salvelinus namaycush | reverse complement strand
ATCAGACTGCTCCGACAGCTTATACCCCCAAGCCATCAGACTGCTGAACAGCTTCTACACCCCAAGCCATCAGACTGCTGAACAGCTTCTACCCCAAGCCATCAGACTGCTGAACAGCTTCTACCCCAAGCCATCAGACTGCTGAACAGTTCTACCCCAAGCCATCAGACTGCTGAACAGCTTCTACCCCCAAGCCATCAGACTGCTGAACAGCTTCTACCCCAAGCCATCAGACTGCTAACAGCTCTCTACCCCCAAGCAATCAGGACTGCTGAACAGCTTCTACCCCCAAGCATCAGACTGCTGAACAGCTTCTACCCCAAGCCATCAGACTGCTGAACAGCTTCTACCCCAAGCCATCAGACTGCTGAACAGCTTCTACACCCCAAGCCATCAGACTGCTGAACAGCTTCTACCCCCAAGCACACAGACTGCCTGAACAGCTTCTACCCCCAAGCCATACAGACTGCTGAACAGCTTCTACCCCCAAGCCATCAGACTGCTGAAACAGCTTCTACCCCAAGCCATCAGACTGCTGAACAGCTTCTACCCCAAGCCATCAGACTGCTGAACAGCTTTACCCCAAGCCATCAGACTGCTGAACGCTTCTACCCCAAGCCATCAGACTGCTGAACAGCTTCTACCCCCAAGCCATCAGACTGCTGAACAGCTTCTACCCCCAAGCCATCAGACTGCTGAACAGCTTCTACCCCCAAGCATCAGACTGCTGAACAGCTTCTACCCCCAAGCCATCAGACTGCTGACAGCTTTCTACCCCAAAGCCAAGACTGCTGAACAGCTTCTACCCCCAAGCCATTAGACTGCTGAACAGCTTCTACCCCCAAGCCATTAGACTGCTGAACAGCTTCTACCTCCAAGACAACAGACTCCTGAACAGCTTAATTTTGCAAATTGTTCTTAGATTATTTAGTTTACTCTGCATTGTTGGTTGAGGGTTGATAAATAAGGTGGTGCTGGACCTATTTGACAGATAACATATCATTTGAATTATCACGCAGAGGATAACTTTCTATAAAATTCTCCTGGAGAATCTTGTTGCCCGACAGGCTATCACTTATCATTAATCGTACCGGTGTAAATTGCATGTCGGCCGTGAGGGAAAAACTGAGGTGTTGGAGCAGATTTAAATGAAGCTTTTGACACTAAACAAGCCCACTATACAAGTCCACTATACAAGGACATTTAAGTATAAAAGGCACACTTACCCTCCTCTGATACGTCGGACCACTCTGGGTTAGGAAACTCATATTGTCCCATCCTGATTCTCTTCTTCATCCCAGGAGAGATGGCCAGACCATGGTTAGAGTAGAACGGAGGATAACCACATAACCTGGGGGGGGGGGGGGGTGAGGAGAAGAGAGACAGAAGAGAGAGATGGACAGACCGTTAATTAAAAGTAGAACCAAAGTTAGAAGGAAGGAGAGATAAGACTAGAATCATTCAATATTCAGTTTAGAAACACACAACCCGCTGAGAAACACACAACCCGTTTAGGAAACACACAACCCGTTTAGGAAACACACAACCCGTTTAGGAAACCCACAAGTTTAGAAACACACAACCCGTTTAGGAAACCCACAAGTTTAGAAACACACAACCCGTTTAGGAAACACACAACCGTTAGGAAACACACAAGTTTAGAAACACAACCCGTTTAGGAAACCCACAAGTTTAGAAACACACAACCCGTTTAGGAAACCCACAAGTTTAGAAACACACAACCCGTTTAGGAAACACACAACCCGTTTAGGAAACCCACAAGTTTAGAAACACACAACCCGTTTAGGAAACACACAACCCATTTAGGAAACACACAAGTTTAGAAACACACAACCCGTTTAGGAAACCCACAAGGTTAGAAACACACAACCCGTTTAGGAAACCCACAAGGTTAGAAACACATGGGACAGGTAGGAGTGTAAGGTAGAAGGGTAAAGGTTTAAAACCCCATAATAATGATATAGAAAAAAATAACTTGTTTCAAAAAATGTAAAACTGAAAAGTGGTGCGTGCATATGTATTCACCCCCTTTGCTATGAAGCCCCTAAATAAGATCTGGTGCAACCAATTACCTTCAGAAGTCACATATTTAGTTAAATAAAGTTCACCTGTGTGCAATCTAAGTGTCACATGATCTGTCACCTGATCTCAGTATATATACACCTGTTCTGAAAGGCCCCAGAGTCTGCAACACCACCAAGCAAGCGGCACCATGAAGACCAAGGAGCTCTCCAAACAGATTAGGGACAAAGTTGTGGAAAGGTTACGATCAGGGTTGGTTATAGAAAATATGGAAACTTTGAACACCACGGAGCACCATTACATCCATATTCAAAAATGGAAAGAATATGGCACCACAACAAACCGCCTAGAGAGGGCCCGCCCACCAAAACTCACGGACCAGGCAAGTAGGGCATTAATCAGAGAGGCAACGAAGAGACCAAAGATTACCCTGAAGGAGCTGCAAAGCTCCACAGCGGAGATTGGAGTATCTGTCCATAGGACCACGTTATGCCGTACACTCCATAGAGCTGGGCTTTACGGAAGAGTGGCCAGAAAAAAGCCATTGCTTAAAGAAAAAAAATAAGCAAACATGTTTGGTGTTTGCCAAAAGGCACGTGGGAAACTCCCCAAACATATGGAAGAAGGTACTCTGGTCAGATGAGACTAAAATGGAGCTTTTTGGCCATCAAGGAAAACACCTCTCATCACCCCGAGAACACCATCCCCACAGTGAAGCACGGTGGTGGCAGCATCATGCGGTGGGGATGTTTTTCACAGCGGACGGGAAGCTAGTGGGAACAATGCGATTAGTAGAAGCAATTACAGGAAATCTTGAGGGAACCTGTTAGCGTCTTTTCAGCCAGATTTGAGACTGGGCTGGAGGTTCACCTTTAGCAGGACAGTGACACTAAGATACTGCTAAAGAAACACTCAATGTGTTTAAGGGGAAACATTTAAATGTCTTGGGAATGGATAGTCAAGCCCAGACCTCAATCCAATGAGAATCTGTGGTATGACTTAAAGATTTCTGTACACCAGCGGAACCATCGAACTTGAAGGAGCTGGAGCAGTTTTGCCTTGAAGAATGGGCAAAGATCCCAGTGGCTAGATGTGCCAAGCTTATAGAGACATACCTCAAGAGAATTGCAGCTGTAATTGCTGCAAAAGGTGGATCTACAAAGTATTGCCTTTGAGGGGGTGAATAGTTATGCACGCTCACGTTCTGTCTTTTCATCTTATTTCTCGTTTGAGAGTGTAAAGTTATCAGGTTACTTACAAGATGTACATGATGACGCCTAGCGACCACATGTCACATGACTTATCATACTTCTCTGGTCCCAACACCTCTGGAGCTGAGAGAGAGAGAGAGAGATATATCACCAATATTTATCTTTTTTTTTTTTTATTCTTTTTTTTAATCCCCTTTTCTCCCCAATTTTCGTGGTATCCAATCGCTAGTAATTACTATCTTGTCTCATCGCTACAACTCCCGTACGGGCTCGGGAGAGACGAAGGTCGAAAGCCATGCGTCCTCCGAAGCACAACCCAACCAAGCCGCACTGCTTCTAACACAGCGCGCCTCCAAACCGGAAGCCAGCCGCACCCAATGTGTCG